>NW_003216446.1:56430-67673 GCF_000006405.1 Perkinsus marinus ATCC 50983
GGCCGCCCTCATGCTACACAACAGCGCATGAGCAAATCGCTCACAGGCTTATGTTAACCTCGCGTCTGATCACGAAGATTCTCACGGTATCATATCGTGAGAGCCTTCGTGATCAGACGCGGTTGATAACTTGATAATTCCTGATAGATGCGCAAGATTTGGGAGTTGTGTCTTTACTCAATGAGGAGGGGTGCTCGACGGAGGAGCTGAGAAGGGAGTTGGCGACTGATGAAGCCGATTTTTCGCCAAGTATGTGGTATCTTATATGTATTGGTATGTGGTATGTGGGATTGTCGGCTGGAAGATACGAATGATGTCGTGATCATGGTCATTTTGTATTCAGTTGCGAATTTGTTTACAAGTCCGGAGACAGACGTGCCTTCCACGGAGGTCATTGAAATGATTATGGAGGAGTTCCCGTGGAAGTGGGAATGCTCGAATGTGTTTTTGCTCGTCCATTTTTGTCTCAGGTTTCTCAGTGACGAGTCGTCTGCAGCGTATGGTTGATCGCCTTTCCGAAGCAACCGAGGAGGTTGATGACCAAAGGGGAATTGAAACTTTCATGTTCCTTTTGGTCATCAATCTCTTTTCGAGTTGAAGAGAGCTCAGGAAGTGAGAGAGGGTGTCATTACATTTAATGATTCAAAATGACTTCCGCATGCGATAGATGTTTATTGATTTCTTTTCACTGTTATACGATTCAAACTTGTACCTTTTACGACTATTTAGAACCACTTAGTCCTATCCGTGATGAAATGTATTATCACGGATAGCATGTTGGTCAGATAAGGTGTTCATATTTTTAACACCACCAGGTCTATATCATTCGATTCTATGGACTCCCACATCGCTATAGGGTCAATGCACGTTGGTCAGATAAGTTTGAAAGCGCTGCGTTTGGAAGATTGTAGAAGCCGAGCTGTTGAGGCGGAAAGAGCTGCCAAGTCCTTGGGACCGTCCGAGACTGGTCTCGATCAAAGAACTGGTAGGAGACACCTTGTGTTATTCCGTGGTAGATTGAATTTTGTGTCAAAAGAAGTGAGGAGACGAATGAAAAGGAGATCAGATACTTTTGCGCATTCATTTATTCGTGATGGTGCTGTTATTCGACAGACGGTGTCCACGAGCTGATCGGTGTTGTCATGATGATGATGTTGTTCTAGTCCTGTCCATTTTGTATCAATGACTTGGGTGTTGACGATTTCAGGATTGGATGGACTCATGATCGTCTTTGATTCTCTGGATAAATGTGCGATATTATCACAGTGATGAAACCGGCTTCAGAGACAATGAAATACGGACAACGACGAGTTAACAAGTGGTCAGGGTTGGTTATTCCCAGCGCGCGAGTTTTTTTCCATTTTTGTCATTCTGTTTTTCGCATGAAAAAAACGGAGCTGAAAGAAATGAAAAAAAACTGAAAAATGCGAAAAAATGCGAGAAAAGACCAAAAAATACTCTAAAGCTGGCCACAAATGGTGAAAAATGTACCGTAATTCTAGAGTCCCCATTTTAACAAGTACACTATTGCTGCTGGTCTTTGTCCGTCTTGCCTCCCTCACCCCCACTTGAAGTAACACTTGTCTCAGTCATAGAGAAATGATTTGGTAGTTATCAAGTAGTATAGCAAGTTGCCATAGGCAACGCTAGACTATATCACATAGAAGCTAAGCAGAGCTTAGGATATCGATCAACAGGGCCAGCGCTGCTAACACTGGCACAAGGGGACAGAGAGAGATGGATAGATGTGTCGACTATTCACGAGATATCGTGTGCACTATAAAGGAAGTAACCGATCATCCGTTTCTTTCACTCCCTTACGAAAGTCGTAATGCACTGACAATTTGGTGTCATGGTAAATTCAAGCGGATGAGATTCTCGCCCAGGCTGGCGGGCCTCCAACGGGTTGTTCCCCCATCGAGCCAATTTAAGCGGATAACACTCCATCGAAGGAAGAGTTATCCGCCAGAATTAAAGATGTTCGAACTGCCTGATTGAAAGCTATGTTTTCGCCTCCAATCGGGTGTTTCTGGCATTATTTTAGTAATCTGATCGCATATTGTTAGTTAGCAGCTAATTCGGGCTAGCAACTGAGAAGGATAGTTACTAGCTAGCTGCTAGCTAGTAACTATCCTTCCCAGTTGCTTGAACTTCTGAATTGTAAACACATCGATATATTTCTTTCTCTCGTCGGATCCTCCAGAATCTCTCCGAGAGCCGGTTTCGACGAAGTACTGGTGGATGAGATGTTCGTTCTTACGTGGCCTCCCCAATGGTGAGTCACCATTGAGGTGAAAGAAAATCTCTCTTTTACCAGATAAATGTTCAGACAGTGTTTGGTCCTACGGCTTCGTACTAGGCAGCCGTAAGACCAAACACTGTCTACGAAGTACTACGAAGTTCGTAGCAAGACGAAGCGTGCTCCGGAGCCGTAAAACGCGTAAAACGTAATGCATCTATACTGCCTTGTATGGAAGAAATTCTGTTAGAACATCCGCTCGTACTTACTATACCTTTATGTTACTCGCTTTAGTCGAGTTCGATCCACAGATGCTGATTCAGCATCTTAGTTGACATTGACTTCTCAGCAGATTTTACTGAGAGGTAAATATCATCTAATGAAGATCATTAGTATACCATTAGTTTCCCATTTTTTTCATTCAATTCAAGCCGTTTATTTCATTCATGAAAAGTATGAGTATTTTTCACGCAATAACCAACCCTGCAAGTGGTTCTGAACTCATGATCAACAGAGTCATCATAAGGTATATGATACGCTAGCCGAACGACAAGAATCACAAGGATCGAGGCCTTAGGACAGACACTTGTGTACAACATTTCTAGCCGTAGAGGCGAATAGAGAGGGTCGGATTCAAATATGACTGATGGGGTTCCCTTCAGCTGAGTCGAGTTTGAGAGCTCCCTCACGGTGGCTGAGAGGTATGTTCTGCCAAGCCTTGCGCTCTTAGATTTTTCCCTGTCTCGGGTAATTGTTGGTAGCAGCTTGCCACGATGCTGTCAGCATCATGCTGATGACATATTCGTGTGAACTTTTGAATAAGTCTACTACTACAGCGTTCCCGGTGCAAGTTTCATATGTGTCTAACTTCCATGTTCATGGTCAACCCGATTGACTCAATCGTGCTTGCGACATGGAGCACGTCACAAAGGAGAGAGTGTCTTTCTAACAATGCTCGTTTCAACTATCGTTGTGGACAGATATGAGCTGAAGTTGTGAATCGAGGGTATAGAACAGTTTTCGATTTTACTAAATTTAGTAACTAAAACCGTTTTGAAGAAGCCGTCACAGCGCGAAGCCTTCAGAGAGACCCTGCGAAGTATTAAAAGAATCAGTGAGGAATGAAAGACTGAGAAAGTCATGAGTTCTCCAGGAGAACTTCTCCTCGAATGTTCTGCAGAGATCAATTGTTGGACTTCAGGAAGAGGATATAGGAAGACAAATCTCTTCCAAAATGGAAAAGGAGAGAAAGGAGGAACCCAATTCCAATAAGTGTATAATGTAAAGGGAATAGGCTCATCTTACAGTAGACTGGAATCCAGTCACTGGATAGCTGAAAGATTCGGAAGAATTAAGAGCATGTGTTGGCTTGTGTTAGTCGCGTTGAATCCTGAAGTGTATCGTCTTTCATTACTTGCCTATCAAACTCGAACGCACTGTATCTTAGCTGAGTCTAGCCCAGTTGTTGTCATGCAGCGAGCGATTGGGTTAGGTGGAATGATAATTCCTAGTCTACACACTTTTCCTGATTAGACCAAAAGCGATACTAATGTGTCTCCCACTGGGAAGAGCGAGACAGTTCGTCGCGAAGAAAAGGTAGGGCATGAATCAGTTGATGTGTCATTATGATCTGCTTGCGGGAAAAGAACTAGTGGAAGACGAATGGCAAAAAGTGCGAGTAATATGTTGTACGTTCTCATCAACGACGAGTCATCATTACCAAGTGTGATCGAGCAAGATTGCAAGAAGTACTAGCAGAGCAAGAGAAACTCAATTAGGCGCCTCCTGAGTCAGCCATGAATTATCACGTTCGAGATTCGAATTGTGCTGCACAATTCGAATGTCGAATTTGATAATTTATCGTCGCAAGCTGCGACGAAGCCCAGCTCCGCGACACTGTCGCGCTCTTCTTCGAAGGGAGGGCGCGCAGCCTCCACGAAAGCGACGAGCGTCAGACTTCCGAGAGGCTTACCAGCTGTGAGCTGGCCGTAGACATGCTTGGTTTGGTACGGAGGTCCTCCGTATTAGCCAAGCTTTGGCTAGTACGGGGCAAGGCAGACCAGAAGATAGTAGCAGCGACCGCATCGCGAGCCTTGGTCTCGAGGAAGTTCCAAGCAGCTGAAACCCACTCGACAATAGAACCGGCCAGCTCGTCGACGCTAGTGCCGCGGGCTGGAGTCTCCAGCCTGGAGAGTAGGAGACGGTGCGGAGACGATAAAGGGTCTGAGAAGCCGTAAAGCCGTAGGCCTTGTCGAAAGCACGCCGGATAGCGTCGGCTGCATCGCGAGGATCATCGGGGGGCTGATAGACGTCAATCAGACGGGTTGCCGGGCCCGTGAGGAAAGCTTTGAGCTTGACGAGGACCGTATCCCACGGCCAAGCACGAACAGCAGCCAAACCTTTAAAGCGACGGCGCCATTCCACCAAACGAATGGAAGAAGGAGAACCAGAAAAACGTTCGAGCTTGAGCGCCTTATCGGTCTCGTCCTTGACGATAGCAGAGGGAGCGGTGGGGTCGTCGCCGGGCGGGTCAGCCGGAGCGGCAAGGAGACCAAAGAGCTCAGTGGTGGCGGCATCAAGCTCGTCTAGAGCATCCGGCGGAGGAAGAAAGCCTGGGGCTCTGGGCGCCATGTGGTCCGCGCCCTCAGCACTTTCCCCGTGAATTGACGAACTTGAGATAGACATCGCTAGATTGGAGAGAGAGATAAATACCATCAAGCTAGCGGAGCCGTGGGTGACGCTCCGCCTGGGCCTAGGCGTCGCGTCTCCAAAGACGTGACAGGCGTCGGTTGCAGTCTGCGCACGCCCACGTGCGCGAGCCTCATAGCGCCGGCTACAGACTAAACCGAAGAGCTTATAAGAGTGCGAGAGGTCTTCAAAGTGCGAACACTTCTCAGCGAATTATTAGGGAAGTGCTAACTCTCGTACAAGCGCTAACATGATGTTAGCAACTCATAGAGATGTTAGGAACATCTACATGAATGAGGAATCTAGGACATTCAGCAAGTCAAATAGGACACTAACTCGGCCAGTGAAGGTCCCTCCGACTCGAGAGTGTTGAATTGGAGAACCGAGGCGCCATTCAACGAAGGCTGGATTTCCAAGTGTGCGCGAGATTGCCAATCAGTCAACGTTCAACGTTGCGATAAGTCTCAAACTAGTAGCCTTATTGTCTTATCTGGAGACTGGCAATCGGGGAATCCATAACCTGCGGATGCGCGAAAGGTTCTATGTGACAGGGACCGCATGGTGTAAAGTTTACACTGTAAACTAGGTTTTACTCGTTGCACACCGATACGGGCTCGGCGCACACCCCCCAGGTCGGGTGGATGTGGTTGAATCGCACCAGGCCAGTGATGCATTGCTGCTCCACATGTGAACAAGGAATTGTTGGGTCAAGTTCCATTGGATGGTCGCACACGTATCTTGCACGCAGTGCACTGCACTGAGTGCAGCGCACTGCGCACAAACGCCCTGCGCTGAGCGCAGTGTGCGTACACAGCGAGTAATACTCACAGTACTTTAAATGGCCGATTCCTCAGCCACTTCATGGCCCCAAAGGACCGATGCAACACTCAGAAGTTGGTTACAGTACTTGGAACGGTGGTTTCTCGGCCACTTCGTTGTCCCACTTGACCGACGCAACACTCAGTTGGTCGCAGTACTTGAAGTGGCCAATTCCTCAGCCACAATCCAGTCCCGCTGGGCCGCGTTCGCCACAGAGAATGTTGGGGATTGACAATGTCTATTTGGCATGAACGAGGCGAAAGTTTCCACTTCTACCCCCGAATGCAAGCCCTAGTCATACCGTAGTGTCTCACGCCGGCTAGAATGGTCGACGTCCTTTCTTGATCATCTCCCAGGCCGGTTGGGCCGGTAGACTACCTATGGTGGACAAATAACGTTTTCTACAAAGGACGTGTGCCGAACTAAGTTATGATAGTTCGTCTGCCAACATCACGCCGGATTCGTGAATTAGCACAGACGTATATGTAGGCATGAACGAGGCGGAAGTTCACACTTCCACTTCCGCTAAAAGCGCCAGTCACCACATAGACTCCTACTTGGAATGGCCGATCTCTCAGCCACTTCCCGGCCCCAATGTGTCGAATCAACAAGTAGACTACCCAACGTAGTCAGCTATACTTCTCCGCAGAGGACGTTAAAGCGCACCAGGCCAGTGTTGCATTGCTGCTCCAAATTTAAATGTTAGGTTAAATTCCATATGATAGTCGCACACGTATCTTGCACGCATGTGCTCGTACGCACGTGCAGATTGTGTGCTCTGCGCGGTGCGTTCCAGATTGCATAATCTCTCGTTCCAGAGGTGATTTCACTGCCGCAACACTCCGCTGAACTTTCAAGTTTAATGATACTCAGTAATAATCTGGGACACCAAGCTTAGGGATAATTTTTGTTCACGCCCGTGCCTTGACCATTTAAAAGAATAAACCACGCCGGGAGAGCGAGGAAACACCTTGACTATTCACGGTTTCCCATAAAAATCTGAGTTTACCCGAGTTTTTCTCGTACAAAACTCTGACTACGATCTCGCTAACTCGAGCTCAGAACAGTCGGGAAGCGACGTAAGCAAACGAGCTCTGTAGAATGCTCAAAAAGACGAAGCACCACGAAGGCTCATCCCAAGAACACATGCGAACGTGCGCACACGCACGCATCCAATGCTCATCGGTCCAATCGGTCATCCTAAGCGTAGCCGTTGCTTGCGTGACCTACAAAGTCGGACTAAGACTTAACTACACTGGTCGTTTCGATAAGAGATAGACCAATTATAAGCCTCATGGGGCATGAAAATGGTTTCCATCCGGAGAGAATCTAATTGCAGGATACCGAAGCCAACGGCTACTAGCCGTTTTCCATCAGCTCGTGACATTAGGTTTATGCAAAATGATTGGTCATCCCTTGACCATCTCGCTATGTTTCCTAATCCTTGTAGCTTGGGGCGACGACTTGAATCCCCGAGCCCTATTCGATCACATTATGAAGAATTCTGGTGGGGATACTTTTCTGGCCTCAAAGCTACTGTCCTCTTGTCAGGGTCTGTCTATACTCCCGACGAAGATGAGCAGCATTTTCACCGTTTCACAAATCAGGTGAAAGAGCAACTTCTGCAGACAGGCACATCGCCTGAGCGCTTGGTTGAAATCTTCAACGACACCAAGCCGGTCTTACTGCAATCCGTAGTTGATACTATCAACTCGATGCAGGATTCATGGACTGCTTCAAAGGATCAGCCGCGTTTCAGGGGTATGTCACAGATTCAGGCATTCATTCAGTCACGCCTCTTCAAGTGACGAACTTGAAGTCTGAGACCACTTGCTCACAGGTATGTCAGTTCAAGACTTTCCTCGAGGATGCCCATTCTTCGAGAGTTCCGACGAGGAGATTCGTCTTGTCGAGTCCACTAAGCCAGTGGTAGAGGATTTGCCGCCGGAATTCGACGCCCGTCAAAAGTTCAACTATTGCCGCGATATCATTGGTCATGTGAGGTGGTCCTCATTGCTGCTTCCACGGTCACTTCCTGATAAGGATGTATCGCTCAGAGATCAAGGATTGTGTGGTAACTGTTGGGCAGTATGTCCCACTGAAGTCTTAAACGATCGCCTGTGTATCTAGTCCAGTGGCAAAATCCAGGAGATTCTGTCCGCTGGTTACGTCACTTCTTGCTGCAATCCCGCACATGGATGCCTCCAGTAAATTCCAACCGCGAATAATGGCTGATTGGCATCGCTTTTTTGTTTTCACAATGTGAGTGAAAATTGAGACATATCTCATTTTCAGTGCGAAGGGCTGCAATGGTGGGAGATTTGTTGAAGCCATGAGTTTTTTGCGAGATCATGGTGTCGTGACTGGTAGGAATCTCTGCTACAGATCAACTGATCCATGAACATCAATCCTAACTTTTGAAGGTAATGACTTCAAACCACAAGAACAACTGAGTGAGGCTGATGGTTGCTGGCCGTATCCGTTCCAGAAGTGCAATCATGTACCAACGGAAGGAACTGCCAGTTCCGAACTGGATACCCGAAATGCAAGGATGTGAGTCAATCGCAGGATCCCGTATGGTAAGTTCTCTGACCGTAGGTGGTTCAGCAGCCTGTCCCTCCATGTCGAACAACATGCACCAACAAGGCATATAAGAAAAGCTTAGAGAAGTGAGAGGAACTCAGGTGGGGAGCTGATATTCGTTTCGACGTCAGAGATGTTCACCGAGCGAAAAGCTGGAGGAAAGTATTAAATGATGCTCAGAGCATCAAGCAGGAGATATTTGATAATGGCCCAGTAAGCTGCTCAGTCCATGTGACCTGGACTCGGGAATGGAAACTTCTCAAAACTCCTGTGAAACTTTCATGAAGTTCTTGAAGTTTGAGCATATTCTTATCAGTTGGTAGAGCTCCTACCATAGGAGGGATTCATCCTCATTCATGTGATCTCAAGAATGATGGACGCTGCACCAAGTATCGATTGCGTAGAATCTTTCTTGGATGAATAGCTCGAGCCCACGGTCAGACGAGTTCAGACCAAAGTTGCTGCAAGTACAATGCGATTTCGATGCATACACGGGGCGATGTTATGATTGGAGCATTTTGTTATTTCAGGTCTTGAGCTCCTTCAAAATGTACGAAGATTTCAGATATTACAAGTCTGGAGTTTACGTGCCAACGACCAAGGAATCCAGCACCTCGCATTCAATCAAAATTATTGGCTGGGGAGGTGCTTCCGGTCGAGAATATTGGTTGGCGGTGAATTCGTGGAACGAAGAGTGGGGAGATCATGGACTAATAAAGATGGCATTTGGGAAGAATCGTTTGGAAAAAATAGTACTTTCTATAGAGCCAGATATGTGATCAGTGGATCGTGCAGTTCGTATCCTCAAATTTTTCCGCTTATATCTCATTCAGTTCAGAATAGTCGAATCCATTATTGTCTGCTTCGATTATCAAGGCAGATGAGCTTGAGCTACACTAAATCAGACGACGCTAATGGTTCAAAGCTAGATGAATGTTTCGCAATATACCATTGGGATTTCGTTCGACTCAGAGGTCTTCTTCCTTCTTTACTTCATGTTGTGTTCTACAATTCGGAATTGTCAGTCCTTTGGGAGATGCGGTTTGGACTTGGTACGCGAGGTCATACAGCCACTGCAATCACTGACTTTCGTCATCCACCGGCGCTGAAGGAGCTAACGCTGAAGAAATCAATATGAAATTTGTGTAATACAAAAGAGGTCGACCGCGCTATTCTGGCGAAGCGGTGGCGAAGTGGCCACCTGTGATGTCCGACTTCACATGCTCTTGCGGGAGTTCCCCCATGCGCACATCTTCGAGCACCGAACACGATGATGAAGGCGATGACATCGCGGAAATAACGACTACGAGATGTCACGAGCATAAACTAATGCACCGTGAACTGATCTCTACTGTACGAATGCATCGATATAGCTCATAAAACGGCGCTGAACGCTCGGGCCGCTCGGTCTGTATGTGATGCCAAAGAGGAAAAACCAACAACTGTTGTTGGTTTTTCTTCTTTGGACTGTTACAGTCAAACCCGAGACCCGGACGATCTAAGCCATAATTGGTCCTGGAATATCTGACTTCTCTTGGAGCAAACCGGAGGACGTGACTGTCCGACGGGTGCAAGGTTGTTCATACCAGAGTTCGGAGTCCGAACAGCCTGAGCTCATAGATGAATCGTTCATCATGAATCTTGCAATATATTTTCTGCGTCGGGGATCAGCCGGTGATCACCAGCGCAGCACCCCACGGAACTGCTCTGATCCCGTGATCGTCTCGGTTCAGATTCCACTGTAGGTGATCAACCCCCCTTAATAAGGGGGGTTGAAATATTTCATAGTGAAATATTTCGAATTTTCCAGAAAATTTCTGAGAAATTCAGTGATATTTCAGGTGAGGTATTCCACGGTGTCTTCCTGCGCGGGCGAAGCGACTCTTTGTGCCCGTTCCTGAGAAGTTTGCTGATAAGGCAACGGACAATATACGTGACTCGTTTGAGGCTTATGAGCTTTATATCTACGTCAATCTCTATGATGACCGTACACATGCCTGTTTCTTAAGTGCGTTCTTTACTGATGATCCTGCTAACGTTTGGAAGAGTCAATGCTCGAAGGTCAATTATGATTATAAGTGGAAACTGTATGGAAGTTCCACAAGGTGTGGGCGGCACCGTCGTGTTTGGTTGCGGACTGTTTTCCGAGACACAAAACGCAGCGCACCGGTCGCCGGCACCGTGCTACACTGGTAACCAGTGATCCGCTTATTCACAGGATAAGTTGAAACATATCGACTCCGGCAACCTTTATCATATTCTTCAAAGGACTACGAGCATACCATATCACATTTGTCAACCATCTATCGAGCGCCTGATAGCGTAAATAACATAGTTAACTACTGACCATATACGATATTCTCGATGACATAGCTACCACATACGTAGTAGACATACATCTGTCTCAATCGACTTATGTCATTCTCAGCTTACGTAACATTTATACGTTTCATAGAGAATGAGTCCATAGAGCTCGGACAATTAGTGATACAGACCAAAGTTTGGTTTGAGTGGTGAGCTTAGTTACTGAACTCGCCAGTCAACTGGCACTATTTCTCGAAAACGCATTGTTTAGAATTGATGACTACTGCTTCTACGGCTACAGGCTTATACAGCTCAGTGAGCTGAGCTCACCTCTTCCCAAGCCTTGCTGAAGATGGATGCAGAACCTGCAATTTGCAGGCTGCGAATAATATTAGTCGTGAGTGGTCCACTCCGATGGCAGTTGCTTTCTCTTTGATGCCTCCCATAGCAGCCTGCACAGCCGTCGCATTCTCACGGGCAGATATGATGTCGGTGAGGAGGCGGAAATGGCAGCCTCCGTCGATAGCTCCGACTAACAGCACCGGCACTCCCTTCCATAACATTGTCATGATGACAGTTGATAAGTAAAATCACACGAAGCATAAAAGAG
>NW_003216446.1:67773-71108 GCF_000006405.1 Perkinsus marinus ATCC 50983
GGCGTAATTGGTCTAATTCAAGCGCAGACTGTAAAGCTAAGCAGTATCCGTTATACCAAGCACGCTGCGCTGATCCAAGCTTCAGCTCCTAGGCCAAGCACTAAGGCGTAGAGTAAGCACGTTCTGCTTATAACTCAAGCAGAGATTATCTCATTCATAACAAGCTTGGGACTGCCGATGGATCAGATAACCAGCAAAGTGAGTGGACGACTGCGATGTAATGTCGCTCTCAACTACACTTCGAACGACGAAATTGCGCGTTTTCATTCTTCAGTATCGTCGTACTGTACGATACTGTCGACTCGTACACAATCGATGACTGCCAATCATCACACGCTATTAAAAACTCAGCCAAACTCAACATTGTACAGGTCTCAAAAACATGTTCCATCAATGGAGGACCATCATGAGAATTTGGTCAAAGGTGGTTACAGAGTGGAATTCCAGTAGTGATGAGTAATAGAAAGTAATAGTGAGTTTACCAATTCAAAGAATTGAGCTCAGTATTAGTGAGAACGGTCTCACTAAGTGAAATAAGTGAAATCTCAAGTGAAATAGCCATCGTAACATACGGGATGAAACTTTACGACACTCGTCATATTTCATACTGTACGTGACTTTTATTAAGTCACTGATTGTTGATACATGATTGAAATCTACGAATGATCCCGGGATCGCGCTGGGAAGGCTATGTTGCTGGCAACAATATAGAGTTTATATGCATCTACATTAGAGACGTTATTGATCCTAATTAATCTTATACACGTAACGTTCGCTCTTACAATGGCAAGTGCAAGTGTCCTGTTAGCTCGAATAAGTTGTCAATGACGACTTCTCATCGATATTACATTCTTTCTGTTTTTATATCGTAAATAGCGCTCTGAAAATTCGTCGCCTTTAAGCGTGATGATAAGTATGTAACAGGCGTTGAGTCAGAGCGGCTATCAGTGATAACTTATCACGGAATACCCATGTGATCAGTGGATCGTTCAGTTCGTATCTTCAAATTTTTCCGCTCATATCTCATTCAGTTCAGAATCGTCGAATCTATTATTATCTGCTTCGATTCTCAAGGCAGATGAGCTTGAGCTACACTAAATCAGACGACGCTAATGGTGCGAAGCTAGCTGGATGTTTCGCAATATACCGTTGGGATTTCATTCGATTCGGATGTCTTCTTCCTTCTTTACTTCGCCCTTCATGTTTTGTTCCACAATTCGGAATCGTCAGTCCTGACAATTCCGGTTGGAATTTTCAGTTGGAAGATGCGGTTTGGACTTGGTACGCGAGGTCCTACAGCCACTGCAATCACTGACTTTCGTCATCCACCGGCGCTGAAGGAGCTAACGCTGAAGAAATCAATATGGAATTTGTGTAATACAAAAGAGGTCGACCGCGCTATTCTGGCGAAGCGGTGGCGAAGTGGCCACCTGTGATGTCCGACTTCACATGCTCTTGCGGGAGTTCCCCCATGCGCACATCTTCGAGCACCGAACACGATGATGAAGGCGATGACATCGCGGAAATAACGACTACGAGATGTCACGAGCATAAACTAATGCACCGTGAACTGATCTCTACTGTCTGTACGAATGCATCGATATAGCTCATAAAACGGCGCTGAACGCTGGGGCCGCTCGGTCTGTATGTGATGCCAAAGAGGAAAAACCAACAACTGTTGTTGGTTTTTCTTCTTTGGACTGTTACAGTCAAACCCGAGCCCCGGAGTCCGGGGCTCGGACGATCTAAGCCATAATTGGTCCTGGAATATCTGACTTCTCTTGGAGCAAACCGGAGGACGTGACTGTCCGACAGGTGCAAGGTTGTTCATACCAGAGTTCGGAGTCCGAACAGCCTGAGCTCATAGATGAATCGTTCATCATGAATCTTGCAATATATTTCCTGCGTCGGGGATCAGCCGGTGATCACCAGCGCAGCACCCCACGGAACTGCTCTGATCCCGTGATCGTCTCGGTTCAGATTCCACTGTAGGTGATCAACCCCCCTTAATAAGGGGGGTTGAAATATTTCATAGTGAAATATTTCGAATTTTCCAGAAAATTTCTGAGAAATTCAGTGATATTTCAGGTGAGGTATTCCACGGTGTCTTCCTGCGCGGGCGAAGCGACTCTTTGTGCCCGTTCCTGAGAAGTTTGCTGATAAGGCAACGGACAATATACGTGACTCGTTTGAGGCTTATGAGCTTTATATCTACGTCAATCTCTATGATGACCGTACACGTGCCTGTTTCTTAAGTGCGTTCTTTACTGATGATCCTGCTAACGTTTGGAAGAGTCAATGCTCGAAGGTCAATTATGATTATAAGTGGAAACTGTATGGAAGCTCCACAAGGTGTGCCTAAGGCTCATAGCCTATGAGTCATAGGGACTCTGGAATTACCGGAATGTATCAACGCACTTGTATGCAACCCCCCATTGCATACAATTTGTGCCGCCCCGTTTTTGGGAAGTGAGGACCGAGGTGGGCGGCACCGTCGTGTTTGGTTGCGGACTGTTTTCCGAGACACAAAACGCAGCGCACCGGTCGCCGGCACCGTGCTACACTGGTAACCAGTGATCTGCTTATTCACAGGATAAGTTGAAACATATCGACTCCGGCAACCTTTATCATATTCTCCAAAGGACTACGAGCATACCATATCACATTTGTCAACCATCTATCGAGCGCCTGATAGCGTAAATAACATAGTTAACTACTGACCATATACGATATTCTCGATGACATAGCTACCACATACGTAGTAGACATACATCTGTCTCAATCGACTTATGTCATTCTCAGCTTACGTAACATTTATACGTTTCATAGAGAATGAGTCCATAGAACTCGGACAATTAGTGATACAGACCAAAGTTTGGTTTGAGTGGTGAGCTTAGTTACTGAACTCGCCAGTCAACTGGCACTATTTCTCAAAAACGCATTGTTTAGAATTGATGACTACTGCTTCTACGGCTACAGGCTTATACAGCTCAGTGAGCTGAGCTCACCTCTTCCCAAGCCTTGCTGAAGATGGATGCAGAACCTGCAATTTGCAGGCTGCGAATAATATTAGTCGTGAGTGGTCCGCTCCGATGGCAGTTGCTTTCTCTTTGATGCCTCCCATAGCAGCCTGCACAGCCGTCGCATTCTCACGGGCAGATATGATGTCGGTGAGGAGGCGGAAATGGCAGCCTCCGTCGATAGCTCCGACTAACAGCACCGGCACTCCCTTCCATAACATTGTCATGATGACAGTTGATAAGTAAAATCACACGAAGCATAAAAGAGATACTATAATTTATAGTCTATAAAAGCAGTAGAGTTTGTCATCCGTA
>NW_003216446.1:71208-104511 GCF_000006405.1 Perkinsus marinus ATCC 50983
ACTGCGATGTAATGTCGCTCTCAACTACACTTCGAACGACGAAATTGCGCGTTTTCATTCTTCAGTATCGTCGTACTGTACGATACTGTCGACTCGTACACAATCGATGACTGCCAATCATCACACGCTATTAAAAACTCAGCCAAACTCAACATTGTACAGGTCTCAAAAACATGTTCCATCAATGGAGGACCATCATGAGAATTTGGTCAAAGGTGGTTACAGAGTGGAATTCCAGTAGTGATGAGTAATAGAAAGTAATAGTGAGTTTACCAATTCAAAGAATTGAGCTCAGTATTAGTGAGAACGGTCTCACTAAGTGAAATAAGTGAAATCTCAAGTGAAATAGCCATCGTAACATACGGGATGAAACTTTACGACACTCGTCATATTTCATACTGTACGTGACTTTTATTAAGTCACTGATTGTTGATACATGATTGAAATCTACGAATGATCTCGGGATCGCGCTGGGAAGGCTATGTTGCTGGCAACAATATAGAGTTTATATGCATCTAAATTAGAGACGTTATTGATCCTAATTAATCTTATACACGTAACGTTCGCTCTTACAATGGCAAGTGCAAGTGTCCTGTTAGCTCGAATAAGTTGTCAATGACGACTTCTCATCGATATTACATTCTTTCTGTTTTTATATCGTAAATAGCGCTCTGAAAATTCTTCGCCTTTAAGCGTGATGATAAGTATGTAACAGGCGTTGAGTCAGAGCGGCTATCAGTGATAACTTATCACGGAATACCCATAATCCAGAACATAGTTGTTGTAACTTTCGAAAAGCCTAGGTGCTATCCTCGTGAATACCTTCTTTTCTACCTAACGAATATCCCCTAAAATAATCGGTGAGATAGACCAATTCCAATTATTCCGCAATTCACTACTCATTGATCACTCATTTTATACGAGAAAATGTTCCATACACAACTTAACTCACGCGTTAGTGCTTCACATATGATTCGGAACTCCCTGAAGAAATCGTATAATATCACTTGTACCGAAGCTCGACTGAATCCGATACACGGACTCCCCTAGCTGATGGTCCCGTGAATCACCCGTTGCGGAGCTCCTTCATCCGTTTTCCATCGAAGGAGCGCGAGGCATATACAGAGCTGAGCTATCTGTCACGCTGTTGTTCGCTGACTGGGGACTCACGTTTTCTGCACTGTTGTTAACATCTGACCAATACACTACAGCAGATCCCAAGTGTCAACTGTCTAACCCACCTCGATTCATAGGACTGGAGGTCGATAGGACAATACTATGACGTTCGTAAAGTGCAGAACTCCCCTCGTCAGACTCCTCACTCGCTGAATCTGACATTTGTCCGATTGCTACTAGTCATGGACCGATGATAAGGGTCCGATACGAAACTTTCCCTGACAATCCGCGAATTATCTCCAGGCCTGCATGATAGTCACCAGTGTAGGCGAGTACCCGCATTACCATCCTCGGAGTCACCAGATTCTCCGGTGGCGGTGACGCTCATGGTCTCGGAATCTCCATCTGAGCTACTCTCCGTGAGACTTCTTACTGAGGGAAAAATGATCCGTATGTCGCGCGTAACTCTAGTCATAAGCATGAATACCAGATTCGCTGTCTTCGTCGAAGACAGGTCCGCGAGCGTCGCCACTCTCTGAGTCTTCTGAAGGTCGAGAAAGTAATTGCATGAGATGATCATAGCTAGTGGTCACTACCAGAATCAGCAGCTGTTACTGGCAGTAACTTGGAAGATTCTACTCTGCAGTAACTTACTGCAGAGTAGAATCTTCCGAGCGTCCCAGCACGTCTCTGCGTGGCACGCCCCCTTCTCAACCGTGGTAGCTGTCGGTTTTCCGGGATATACCTGAGGATCACACAGAACACGGTTCGGGCTTCGGAAAATTCCGATCCATGTCATCTCCCAATGCTGAGGTTTGCGGTTTCTTTGGAATCATTCCAATAGGATCAACTTACTGTGGCTTAGTTCCCAAGTCAATTTCGACTGCGTATGTGTGTGAGCAACAACCCCAGTCGCGGGATTCCTTGCACGTGCAAGTGGCCGTAGTTGTTGGTTGGTTCATTGCATTAGCGCTCTCCTTAGTAGAGACGAGATAAAAGCAAAAATATCGATCCATCACCTCGTCAAGGGTGAGCTCATCACCTAGCGAGTAACTTCGACTTATTTCGATCATGCAGTCTCGTTACCCGCAGGAAAATCTTCAGAGAGGATTCCTTGTAGGAAGACTCGCATCCGACTCTGTAATGCATCTTCGCCCTGATGGGGGGGACATCGGTGATTCTCGACCACGAAATACCGAGCGTGCACCCCTTCAATAATTTCGGACACTGTTTCTGATACCTATTGCAAACTTTGATTCGTGTAGATACCATGTACTCGATACCATGAGGTATATGCCATACCTCATGAACAAGGCCCCTTTGGTGTATCTTGGTGCCTCGGAGTCGCATCTCGTGTCCATAATCCATAACGTTGATAGGTTCTGGACGCTTCACAGAATGCTGTTGGCTGGACAGTCTTAGGGCATTAATAACCTACAAACAGCATGTGGTCCATAGTTCATGATGAGTTCGTGGGAAGTGACGCAGGCAACATACTCACTCGTTTTATTCTAGTTGCAAATGGAGAAATACCTAAGCGCTTGCTGCCAACGATGCGAGTATGGCTTTTGTGAAAAGACTCGACTATATTATTCAATACCTACATTCAATGAGTTCAATCCCAATCAGACAACATGATGTATGACTTACCTGAGCACCTTCTAGTCCTTGGGCTGTGAGCGCGATATTTGGGTATCCATATTGCTGTACATCCAAAGTGGTCTGTAGATACTCGGCCCCACGCTGGCAGATACCCCGCACAGTTTTTATCAGGGCAGATGCCAGGAGATATACAAGGCATCAGTGCATGACGCGTGCAGCCAAGACTTGTGTCTTTTAACCTGTTACATGGATGAGCGTTACGTGTGTACCGTTGGTACCAAGGTCCTACCACCGGAAAGGCATCGCCGAGCAGCGACTGATTATCTTTCAAGTTTTTTGACAAATGGAAATAGCAACGTCCTAGAAGTTTGATTCCTTAATGCAGCTGTGCAACTGTGAACTCACCGTTTCGTATACCAGGGAGTCGATCCTCACACGCCCTCAGTGCACCTTGATGAGTATCGTGAACGCACAAGTTCACTACATCTATCAAGGTTTTATCCCCACGGCTGATATGAGGTACACTCAAGGTGTACACTGGTATAACAGCAAAAATTCCAATATGAGGTACACTCAAGGTGTACACTGGTATAACAGTGAAAATTCTAATATGAGGTACACTCAAAGTGTACACTAATATGACATGGGGAAATTCCAATAGGAGGTACACTCAAGGTGTACACTGGTATAACAGTAAAAATTCCAATATGAGGTGCACTCAAGGTGTACACTAGTATGACACGAGAAAATTCCAATATGAGGTACACTTAAGGTGTACACTGGTATAACAGTAAAAATTCCAATATGAGGTGCACTCAAGGTGTACACTAATATGACACGGGGAAATTTCAATATCAGGTACACTCAAGGTGTACACTAATATGACACGGGGAAATTCCAATATGAGGTACATTCAAGGTGTACACTGGTATAACAGTAAAAATTCCAATATGAGGTACACTCAAGGTGTACACTAATATGACACGGGGAAATTTCAATATCAGGTCCACTCAAGGTGTACACTAATATGATACGGGGAAATTCCAGTATGAGGTACACTCAAGGTGTACACTGGTATAACAGTGAAAATTGTAATATGAGGTACACTCAAGGTGTACACTGGTACAACAGTGAAAATTCCAATATGAGGTACACTCAAGGTGTACACTGGTATAACACTCAATGATATGCTTCACCCCACTTCCTCGTCATCAAACTACCTCATCATCCATGTCATCAGACTCGGCCGACTCTGCTCTGAACATGACCAATCACCGCTCCGTGTAAATCGGTGGTTCCTCGGAGGAACTTCCTCCATCCATTGGCAGAGCTATTGCCATTAAGCATCGTACGAAATGCAGACTGATAGCATATGCTTCTTGGCAACAGGTTGTTCTATCGATATTTGACAGAGTAAACACTACTACGCAAAGTCCTCCAATAACGGGAAAACGTAAATCGTCGATCACGTACAACAACCTCAAAATGACTCTCAGTCTGAGGGACTCAGGTCATGTAACATGACTCATGTTCGAGGCAAGAGGGACGAGCTAAAGGAAACAAAACGTTCGTAATAGACTGTGAGTTATGAGGTTATGAGTCACCTGCTACAGAGGACCGTGAGCATCCTCCTAAGACGTATCTGCGAAAAATTGCGCAGTCCGCAGCGCACGCCCACAAGCGTGAACGTCTCAGGGTAGAGTCCACTCAGTACTGTTATAGTACTCCCAGTGCTAGCGATTCAGCGACCGAGAGTCCTCCGTGGGTTGTGTATGAATAAGATACAGGGATAGCTGTAATAGACTCATAGAATGGGTTACTCAACTGATCGGTGAACGTAGAATGGAGCATTGGTCCGCTGCAGACCACTATTATGAGGGATGATACAAGATATAATTCAGCATGGAATTCATTATCGCGGAAACTTCCCTTGAAGTCAGTGTCCCCTATTTATAATCAATATTTTATATCATGAACGACAAGGCAATCGGTCGATAGCTCCTCTGAGGATCGAACGATTCTGGCCCAGAATTTCTGGGGATTATTGTGGTGTCTTGCAGTTATTATTTGATCCACCTCCTCGCTCCCTCCTTTGGGTCGCGTTCTCCTTCGGTACCAATGCATATACTATATGCCATATAGACACATCTCCCTTCTCAAAGGATACCCCAGTTTACACTTCCACTAAGCATAAATAGTAGTTCCCTGACAGTCTGGAACCCTCAATGCGATCAGGCTTATCGATCATTCCCCTCTCCTCTATCCCAGATACGTCATGTGGCCCATATGCGATAGTGATCAGCGCCGAAGCATTGACGGAGCACCCAACAATATTTTTTCTCGCAAGCTCGCTCCGCTCGCTTGCCTTGGAACGCTCACATTAACAAGCGCCAAAACCTTGCTTGGAATACCTTTCATGCTTCACGCTTGAAATTACATTTGTTGCTTAGGGTAACAATACTCGCTTGGCGTAGTATTGTTACGCATACCCAAGCTCGTTTTCTTATCCCAAGCAATCTCCATAATCCAAGCAAATACACTTAATCCAACGTGGATTATCCAAGCTATATGGTGCATGCCAGAATGTGCTTGGATTAGTGACAAATAAATAAAGGCAAGCGAGCGAAGCGAACTTGGCGAGGAAATCCCAGGCATGATGGCCATGGTCAGACACAACCATTGTTCTGACAAGACTCAACACGAATGCTCGTCTTGAAAACGACGAAACTTTGTCGTTTCTGAATCATTTGTCATGATGCATACTACACGTAAAGCTTTGTTGGACAGCTTACCATTAAAACTCATCAAAACTACAATAAAACGACACCCCACCGTCGATGACGGAAAAAAGTGCTATCACCGGCGACCACTGCTGTACTTCTAGTCGTTAACCCATTTCTCGCTACAGTAGCGGATGACCAGTGGTCAACAGTCTTTACCTTATCATTGCTCTTCTCAGTCTGATCCATACGTATTCTATAATTACGATCCTCCCAATAACTTTAATCTTTCGCAAGGATCTCTAGAGAGCGATAATGAGCACGAGTTTGATCTACCACCTTCTTGTAGTCAGCTCTCAGGCCTTCAGTAGAACGTTTTAGGACTTCTGACTCGCTAAGATTAGCGTTGATACATCTACCAGCACTAACAATCTTCTTCACACGCTTATAATAAGTGACAACTCTCTCACTAGGACCCTGCTTAACTCAATCAAAACTTTCTCTCCAACGAAGTGGATCATCAGTAATATGTTACTTATCACCCAAAAATCTCTCAGCCATAGATAATATAGTAATAGTACCGAGGCCCAAAGCCGACGACTCCTCCAGAAAGCCGAAGATATCGGATAAGACATTAGCATCAACAGCACGGATAAGGAAAGACCAGCAGGTATCAGCATCCAAACGATAGATGTGTACTACTTGTGAAAACGATCTCACCCAAGCCAAGACAGCCTGTCTCAGACAGGTCTAATATCATCTTCACATTTTATGCTATCCGAACTAGGCAACTGAGCAATAGCCGATATTGGTATCAGCTCCACTCCTATCAGTGACAATAACGTCACGCAGATAGTCAGATATATAAGATCGTCCATCTGAATGAACTTCTGAAACAGCATGAGTAACGGGCACGGGATTTGCACCTGGCAGGAGCAGGCAGGCCTGCTCAACCAGCTGACAAAACAATAACGTGTCCGCTAAACTCGTAGACTTTTCAGCTTCCTCAAAGTCAACAGGCTTTACAAACCGGACACTATCCTCGGGAGCGCCGAGGAGCACCGCAAGTCGATGTAAAGCATCACTCGCAACATCACGAGGATTTGGAAGACCAGCATAAAGGAGTTGTCGAAACCGGGGTAGTCACTGCATCGGGTACCATTGTAGTGAGTTAAGCCGAACCCAAGTAAACTTGTAATGGATAGAAGTAGTAGGTTTATGAATACAACCAACATAGCAAAAACCTTATATGTACGTGATCTTAGCGTCACGCTAAAATGACACAGCTAACACAAAATTCAAAAACAGATAATTGTAAAGCAGGGGTAATCTCTAATACTGTAGCATAGGCAAAATACCTCCGAGGGCTTGCTGCTAGGTGGGATCACCATCATCCGCTCGTATTATTCGGCATGTTCAACTCTACTGTCGTTCGCGAACATAGATGCATCGCCCTTATAGCGGATTCGCTGCAGCCAATTCCATACTGTCCTCTCCAGATCCAGACCGGTCAGGCTGACTCTCGGCAAGTCGCTCACCTTGTTGGAAAGGCTGGGTGATAGTTGTGTAGGCAGCAACACCGTCTCTCACGGGTCGGCCAACGAGGTTGCGGCCTTCCTCACTCAGTCATCGTTGCTTCTTCGCCTGTGAGGGCATGATGTGATACTCTGGATGTGCACCTAGATCAATCTTCAACGTGGAATGGTTGCTGCGAGAGTGTTGGATGATGCGAGCTCCGTATGTCCAATGCCTCCATCGGGTGGAGTCCACCCTACACTCTTCGCATAGCCTGGACCATTCTAGCCGATGGACCACTTGGTGTTGCTTCACTCGAACATAGTTGTTCTCGTAGACGAAGTGCTCGCCATTGGCGAGTCGCCAAGCCTGTTGGAAGTTGCCTCGTGCGCATTCTGCAGCGTATGATAATCATACTAAGATACCTGACTACGATATCATTCGCCGAGAGCGACTTATGTCTCTCGTTGCCGAGTACGGCGCTGCTCTATTGTCGAGGAGAGGTTGCTCTCAGAGCAATGCTCTGCTTTAGTACCTTCATACGCTCCTCACATTAGCAGAATCCACTGATGGAACCCTAATGGTATTGGGTATATCTTCGATTCATTTAATGAATTTCATTATGAAGTACACATAAGCTAGCGGTAACTTCGAAAACCCCTCCTATTCGATTACACAACAGGGCCGAGGACTGACCAAAGTTTGGTCACCAAACTCGCAAGCGCGCAAAGCAGATGCTATACAGTATACCCAGTATAGCTTATACTCGGAGTGAGCCTCACGTTCCGCGGGAGGCAGTAGGTCAAATGAGTATACACATCATTCTAAATATAATACGCTGAGCCATATTCTGCTGAGCCGAAGAGTACGGCGAGAGCGGTGGAAACGACATCAAGACTGAACCACGACTATCGATCCCCAACATCATAAACCACAGGGAACAATCCGAGTATTTGTGATCGCCCTAAATTGGGGCCGTAGTTGCTACTGCCGAATGTGATATCAGCAAAAAAACACCAGCGTCCGGACAATATCCTACCAAACGGATTCCTCCGTCAAAAATACTCTCCCAAGACTGTATCTAGTTCGGAAAGGTCTAAACGTTTATCACCAATATGTCGGGCAGATCGCCAGCGAGATGTGGTAGAGGGATATGACTCTTTCATGTATGCGTCTTGGGACGTATTGATATCGCGGCCAAGACTGGCGGCGTGAAATGAAGAATGATGATAAGCAAACGATCGCAACGAGAAAAGCGTGTGTGTGTGTGTGTGTGTAAACTTAGGGTAACCCGTGACGCTTCAGTGCGTATTACGGGAGGTGTGTGTCGTGGTAGACTAATGGTATCTCAGAGACCTGAATCGGGTCTCGTACTATCAGTGATAGTCGGGTTTCGTTGCGTAGTGACAGTATACCACAACGCAAGGAAGCTAAGCTGGGAAGAAAAAGTTTCCGTAGCTGCTCCGCAACGGAACTGGTTGTTCTTCTGTAGAACAGAACGCGACGACGAATTAGTGACGCAGTTCAACTGGAGAGGCAAACACCTATTTTGTAGAGGAAATAGTATTACAGGGATGCCGCGTCGCCGTAGAGGTTCGTCGCCGACGTAAATATGGAGTTGAGACCTGAAGTTGAGAAACATGCATCCAAACCACGACCCCAAACCGCAGTAGATAAGGTGACGACCAAGATTACCGTGTAGTCGATGAGATTATGCTCCTATGTATAATGTCAGTTATGTGAGTGAAACCCACGGGGATTCCTCCACCAGAACTAGAGTCTGGTGCCTCAAACTGGTCGGCCAACCTGACTGATGATATTTGGTTTATACTGGATCTCCTGTATCTTTCACCCCCATCAAAAGATAGATCCTCAGCAACACCCTCCGAGACTCCACCGACCCGGTGGCACCGGGTAGAGTCTCCCCTCATGCGTAACGCGGTGTTGGCATACATGGACAAGCTGCGTGCTGCAGGGCTCGCTAGGCACAATTTCCTATTACAAATGAGTAATATCGTCGCTGAATTTGGCGTTACTCGCGAATTGACAGTTCTGCGACTGGTGTATGCTAGCGTCGATGAGCTTTTCCTTTCATATTTAGTCGGGTGCTATGACTTCTGATAATGGCCCGTCGAGGAATATCCGGAAGGAGGTTTTCACTGACCTGTATAATACAGTATAAGAGGAGTTCCTAGCCGATAGTAGTACAAGGACCTCACAGAGAGGTCCTTCCTTGTACAAATTGTCAGTTTCCACATCATTTCTTTATCATGTGGTCGGAATAGTAAATCTTATACTAGTGGATGCAACTCTGCAGCGTTCAAGCCAGATCGGCGCCTTTGAAAGGGGTCCTCCGCTGCACAAACCGTCAGTTTCCACATCAGTTCTTCATCATGTGGTTGACATAGTAAATCTTATAGTGGTGGATGCAACTCTGCGGCCTTCGAGCCGGATCGGCGCCTTTCGAAGAGGTCCTCCCCTGCACAAATCGTCAGTTTCCACATCATTTCTTCATCATCTGCTCGGGATAGTTGAACTTATACAGGTGGATTGAACTCGCTGACCTTCGAGCCGGATCGGCGCATCACAGAGAGGTCCTCCTCTGCACAAATCGGTAGTTTCCACATCATTCAACTCTGTGGCGTTCGATCCGGATCGGCGCCTCACAGAGAGGTCATCCCCTGCACAAATCGTCAGTTTCCACTTCATTTCTTTACCATGTGGTCGGGATAGTAAATCTTATATTGGTGGATGCAACTCTGCAGCCTTCGAACCGGATCAGCGCCTCACAGAGAGGTCCTCCCCTGCACAAGTCGTCAGTTTCCATATCATTTCTTCATTATGTGGTCGTAAAGTAGATCTTATAGTGATGGATGCAACTCTGCAGTCTTCGAGCCGGATCGGCGCCGTTTGAAGAGGTCCTCCCCTGCACAAATCATCATTTTCCACATCATTTCCTGATCATGTGGTCGGGCTAGTAAATCTTATAGTGGTGGATGCAGCTCTCTGGCCTTTAAGCCGGATCGGCGCATCATAGAGAGGTCCTCCCCTGCACAAATCGTCAGTTTCCACATCATTTCTTTATCATATGGTCGGAATAGTAAAACTTATGAAGGTGGATTGAACTCTCTGGCCTTCGAGCCGGGTCGGCGTCTCACAGAGAGGTCTTTTCCTGCACAAATCGTCAGTTTCCACATCATTTCCTTATCATGTGGTCGGAATAGTAAACCGTATATTGGTGGATGCAAATCTGCAGCGTTCGAGCCGGATCGGCGCCTTACAGAGAGGTCCTCCCCTGCACAAATCGTCAGTTTCCACATCATTTCTTCATCATGTGGTCGGAGTAGTAAATCTTATAGCGGTGGATGCAACCCTGTGGCATTCGAGCCGGATTGTCGCCTCACAGAGAGGTCCTCCCCTGTACAAATCGTCAGTTCCATATCATTTAACTCTGTGACGTTCGAGCCGGATAGACGCCTCACAGAGGGGTCCTCCACTGCACAAATCGTCAGTTTTCACTTCATTTCTTTACGATGTGGTCGAGATAGTAAATCTTATATGGGTGGATGCAACTCTGCAGCCTTCGAGCCGGATCGGCGCATCACAGAGGGGTCCTCCGCTACACGAATCGTCAATTTCCACATCATTTCTTTATAATGTGGTCGAAATAGTAAACCTTATAGTGGTGGGTGCAACTCTGCAGCCTTCGAACCGAATCAGCGCCGTTTGAAGAGGTCTTCCCTGCACAAATCATCATTTTCCACATCATTTCCTGATCATGCGGTCGGGGTAGTAAATCTTATAGTGGTGGATGCAACTCTCTGGCCTTTGAGCCGGATCGGCGCATCATAGAGAGGTCCTCCTCTGCACAAATCGTCAGTTCCCACATCACTTCTTCATAATGTGGTCGGAATAGTAGACCTTATAGTGGTGGGTGCAACTCTGCAGCCTTCGAACCGGATCAGCGCCTCACAAAGAGGTCATCCCCTGCACAAATCGTCAGTTTCCACATCATTTCCTGATCATGTGGTCGGGGTAGTAAATCTTATAGTGGTGGATGCAACTCTCTGGCCTTTGAGCCGGATCGGCGCATCGTAGAGAGGTCCTCCCCTGCACAAATCGTCAGTTTCCACATCACTTCTTCATAATGTGGTCGGAATAGTGAACCTTATAGTGGTTGGTGCAACTGACCCCATTATCCTTCCGATGTCATCGGAGGGGCAATGGAGATTCTCCATTGGAAAATCAAATCCGAACTAGGGTGGCTCGCGGAAGGAAAAATAGAAAAATTATTTCCTTCGGAAGGAAATTTGAAGTTTGAAGGAAAAATGAAGGAAAAATACGGAAAAATATGGAAAAATAAATTTTTCCGCTTGGCCTGCCAAGTTCGGCAGGCCAGAGCGTCACTGTCTTATTCGATCAGGCTGCTAGCAAATGATTTGCACTTACCAATCATGTTTCATAGCTTGATTAGATGTAACTGATCCAAAGCGTTACAAGATTTGTGAGATCTCCACACTGGAGGAGCCAGGGCGTGCGCTAAAGTTCCGCCGCTGAACAATCGCGCTTTCCATTGGAAAGTTTCCAACGCTCGGAGATTAGAGCTGTCGTTGAACATTTCTTGATTGATTCTTTAATGTCTGCATTTATTCGTTACCATCACCACTTCTGACTCTGTTCTATCGTCCCCATCATGTATGCCAGTCTTATTTTTTCTCGAATGAGGGGATTGTCGAAAACTTTTGCGCTCATATCAGCAAGAAACGCAGACGGGAACACTGACGAATCACGATGCGAAGCGAGGTGCAAACCTCGGTCTGTCCGTAACGGCGATTAATGATTCTGTCAGAGCCTCAGACTCTGAGCCTGCGGCCGGTTACAGAACCACTGCCTGCGTCAGGGCTACCTAATAGGTGAAGTGTCAACATAGCATACTCCAAAACAAACGGATAGGTAGTACTTATCCGTTTGTTTTGGAGTATGCTACGTTGATATTTCACCGTGCTGTGCTTGTCGGAATGCAGCATTTTCCCACTTGAATGAAATGATCATGGTGCGAACTTCGCATTGCGAAGTGCCATGCAATAACTGGAAGTTTCAGTCCGAAATCGCAAGCTGGGCCTTCCAGTGAAAGTGCGAATCGAATTCTCGCTCGCCACAAAAATCTTTGATCATCTTGGCGAGCAAGGTTTCCCTATACTCAGTCTAACCGAGACCACTAACACAGGCATATATCCCAGGCATCACCTGGTGTGAGACCTCTCGCTTTTTGGGATTTTTGTGCCCATTTATGGTCGTTTCGGAAATTTTTTCTTTATTTTTCCTTATTTTTCCTTATTTTTCCTATTTTTCCTATTTTTCCTGCTCGAAAGAATTTTCTAAATTTCCTTCATCTTTCGGAAGGAAATGGAAGGAAATAATTGGAAGGAAATAATTCGTGCCACCCTAATCCGAACAATGTCCCGGTTTGAATCTCTGAAAGTCCTTCATTGCAAATTTGTGAATTGCACTTTACTGTTCAGCATTACAGGGCAGCCCGTAGAGCACCATCAGCACTTGAAATTTGCTAGTCGCAACTTGCGAGTCGCAAGTTGCGACTCGCAAGTCACAATCCGCGGCACGACGCTGACGAGAATTTCCTTCCATCGAATGAAAGTGAGCTTTCATTGGTCGAAATTGGTCTTGTGTTCGACGAATTTGAACTTACGTTTCTGAATTCATAAATTTCATTTACGAATTTGAACTTTCATTTTCAACCGGTCTACGAAAATCGAGCTTCCATTTCGAATTTGAACTTTCATTTCACGAAAAACACCTTTCACTTGTCGAAATCAAATTTCATTCACCTAATTTGTTCTTTCAATTGTTGAATTTGAGATTGAAGAGGTGTAGTCATAGGGGCAATTAAGAATGACCAATTCTCAACAAGTTAACAAGTGGTTCTGAACTAATGATCAACACAATCGTTGATAACGACTCGTTATAAAGTATATGCTAGGCTAGCCGAACGCTTTGCGAGTCGCAAGTCGCGATTCATACTGTACCAAGATGAAACTGATGGGAATCTGTATCCGTCACGGATGCATTCATTACGCTGCCCATCTATAATAGATGGTCTATCCGTGTACGGTTTGTGGCAGGTTTACGGCGTGTGCGGAATCTTAGTGAACGGAGGTGTTCGCGCACGTATACACGAATCTCGCTCACTCATTAATCGCAGCATGAAACGACTCGCAGCCCTCAGGTTGAAATGGATAAGATAAGAAGCCTTATTACCTATTATGGCTATCCCATGTGTTGTTGAGTCAACCAGTGCGGATTTCACTACTGCCATGGTGCCACCATGCCACCATGGTTCTCCACCATGATGGTGGAGAACCCGCTGGCTGAGCTCCTTGAAGTCCTTGGTATTGCTGATTCAGCAAGGCTGAACCCGCACTACTACTATGGTTATCTGCCGCTGAGTTAGAGACTGCCATGGAAGGTCAATCTATTAGTAAGAATGTCTATCTACGACGTAATTTCTTCACCTATATAAACGTCGAAGGCTCTAACTCTCAAGCTGCAAGCCCCTCTCGAAGGCCAGCAAACACAGTACATCCACAGAAGGTTACATCTTCTGCTCCCACTGTGCGAGTCTACCCTCAACGGGTCCCAACGGGTCTCAAGTCTGTCCCGCTCCCAACGGGACTCAGATAAGTTCTTTATCTGAGCGGGAACTGGAATGTGCGGGAAATCGCTGATTTCCCGCTTCTTCCCGCTACTACAAACCACAAACCGAAATCGTCACTTAGGAAATGTCGTCCCATCGAAGGAGACCCCTTGCCGACCACTAACCGCGGGCGAGCCAGTATTAGCCTAGTGCCGGCTTGGCCTTCATTAAACCTCAGTGAAGCGGCTTCACTGAAGCCCTTTACTAGGGCTGATATAGGAAGAAACGTGCTGATTGTATAGATAGTCATAGTGGTTGGGACTAGAAAACTCCTAGTAGGGAGTAGCCAACAACAACAGGAACAACAACAGATGATGATCGACCGATCAGTTTAAAAGCATTCGCTAGCGTATACTTACTTATTTTCCAATATGTTACCTATGAGGGGCCAACTTGGCCCGGCCAAGGCCAGATCGTTCATCTCGTGACTACTGATCTGATCAGTAGCACCGTATGCTAGAGAATATCAGTAGTACTGATTCAGAGCATCTCGAATAACTCTGATTGACCCAGATGCTCCCGTGGATGGTGTCGGGAACGCTCTTCGTAAGAGCTACGTTCGCAGATAGTTGCAGCGACTTATGATATTTCAGTGATTCGCGTCACCGTTGAGTTCATATGAGTATATTTTCCACTTAGCGGACCATTGAGTGACTTATTCTAGGCTAGAATTGCTAGCTAACATTGTAATTTGTGGGGAACCCCTTGCAGCTCGTTACCAATGGTAACTTACCATTGATACCTTACCCATGATCAAGTAGTTGCGAAACAGTTAACGACCATAGAAACAGCATATCTCAGACTCGCACCTGCGTCGATTGTATAGTAAATGAGCAACCTAACCACTCGAGCATTTACACCGTAAAACTTGAAATGTAACTTTATTCTATACCTGTAACCATGGTTGAGTAGATACTTAAGTACGCCTCAAGTTAAGGAGCTCCTCAAGTGGCTTCTAAACGTCGTCAAATGAGTTGAGTGCTTCTAGAGTAGAGCTCAAGTAACTCTTTAAGTTGATCCTAAATTTTAGGCGCCTTAAATTAAGTATCCTTGTGAAAAAGGCCCAAAATGCTTTGAGAAAAATGCTGGCGAAGCGTCATGATGTACGTCTCAGCATTTCCGCGAGTTAGGGCCGGGATGAAGCAAAGCGATTGGGCCTTACCGCAATCTCAAATAAGTCCTTGAGGACGTGGGTTAGCCGAACGACTTAACTGCCTTGCTCACCTTGCTCAAAAGAGCTAACGTTAGATCATAATGTTCCCAAATTGAGGGCGAGTCCGAGGGACTTGAGTAACCTAACCGGTTCTCGATGAGGACCGGTTAGAACTTTTCATTCCTGAGTCAGACTATCTTATCTCAGATTCTCGAGCTCTTTACCGTTTGAAGGTAGGTAAGTAAAAGAGGTCCCATTGAACATGGTCTTGCAGTCCCCCGCTGATCAAAGATTTGCACCGTCAATTGCCAGTCGACATTCTCAAATTTTGTGAAATCCTTGAGAGAATACCTCCATATTACGATGATCATAATATAATCTATGCGCTATTATGATGATCCTCGTGCTCTTAAGGTCCCGCATACTGTTGTCGTCATACATGGAGGTGATGAAGATGATTGAAAGTCATCCAAAACGCAGTTTTGAAAAGAAAATGAGAAATATTTCAAATTTTCCAGAAAATTTCTGAAAAATTCAGTGATATTTCAGGTGAGGTATTTCACGGTGTCTTCCTGCGCGGACGAAGCGACTCTTTGTGCCCGTTCCTGAGAAGTTTGCTGATAAGGCAGCGGACAATATACGTGACTGGTTTGAGGCTTATGAGCTTTATACCTACGGCAATCTCTATGATGACCGTACACGTGCCTGTTTCTTAAGTGCGTTCCTTACTGATGATTCTGCTAACGTTTGGAAGACCCAATGCTCGAAGGTCAATTATGATTATGAGTGGAAACTGTATGGAAGTCCCACAAGGTGTGCCTAAGGCTCATAGGGACTCTGGAATTACCGGAATGTATCAACGCACGTGTATGCAACCCCCCATTGCATACAACACATCATTGTGCCGCCCCGTTTTTGGGACGTGAGGACCGAGGTGGGCGGCACCTAGTTAACTACTGACCATATACGATATTCCCGATGACATAGCTACCACAGTAGTAGTAGACATACATCTGTCTCAATCGACTTATGTCATTCTCAGGTTACGTAACATTTATACGTTTCATAGAGAATCAATCTATAGAACTCAGACAATTAGTGATACAGACCAAAGTTTGGTTTGAGTGGTGAGCTTAGTTACTAAACTCGCCAGTCAACTGGCACTATTTCTCGAAAACGCATTGTTTAGAATTGATGACTACTGCTCCTACGGCTACAGGCTTATACAGCTCAGTGAGCTGAGCTCACCTCTTCCCAAGCATACTTCTGAACTTTTCGAGTTTCGAGGCTCGATCTCGAATCGATTCGGTCCCAGAAGTTATATAATCGATTGGCTCAATGTCGATACCGGGAACCGAGAATCGATCTCGAATCGATTCTCTCGATTCAAGGGCGCCGGTTCGATCCAAGGCACCGGCATTTTTATGTATTTTCTATTTGAAAAGTTGCGCACAATGAAACCACTGAAACCCAAACCCGTGACATACAGCCTATAAGTTTTGAGTTACTGCTACAAATAGTTGAGCCGCTATAGTGTAGCGCTGCTAATTGTTGTTGAAATAGTAGCCAAGCTGCATGGCCGGCGGCCGTTAGCCGCCGTGTCACGGCGCATTTCGCGCCGTTCATCGTTAAACGAAGCACTGCTTCGGAAGCACATAGCCTAGAAGTTTTCCTGCGTATACCATCTGATTTCGTTTGTCGTAGCACAACGTACCATTCGCTTTCTCATGCCTACATCGAATGCAGCAACGCCGCGAGGTCAGGGTTCCGGATTCTTTCCACCCGGTATTGGAGGTGGCTTCTCTGGTGGCAGAAAGCGTCGCAGGATTGAAACTGGGATAGCACCCATTATGGATCTGTCTTCTGAGCACAGCTCTCCTGAAGCGCACTCTTGCTCTCGTGGTGTTCTTCGACGCTCTTTTGGTGCTCCTTCTCGCTCCTCTGGTGCTCCTCCTCGCTTCTCTGGTACTCCTTCTCGCCCCTCTGGTGCTCCTCCTCGCTTCTCTGCTACTCCTTCTCGCCCCTCTGGTGCTCCTCTTCGCTTCTCTGGTACTCCTTCTCGCCCCTCTGGTGCTCCTCCTCGCTTCTCTGCTACTCCTTCTCGCCCCTCTGGTGCTCCTCCTGGCTCCTCTAGTGCTCCTTCTCGCCCCTCTGGTGCTCCTCTTCGCTTCTCTGGTACTCCTTCTCGCCCCTCTGGTGCTCCTCCTCGCTTCTCTGCTACTCCTTCTCGCCCCTCTGGTGCTCCTCCTGGCTCCTCTGGTGCTCCTTCTCGCCCCTCTGGTGCTCGTTGTCGCTCTTCTGGTACTCCCTCTCGCTCCGGTGATTCTCCTCCTCGCTCCTCTGGTACTCTCTCCCGCCCCTCTCAGATCTCAGCAAGAACTGTTGAGGCTCCACCTGATGCCTACGCTGAACCGCCGTGCAAGTCTAAGCTAGATTACGAGAAATACGACACTTGCCCCAAAGAAAATCGCCGCTCAAAGCCAAGCAGGGTGTGGGAGCAGTTTCATGTCATTCGGTGCAAGCGAACTGGGTTTGTCTACCCAGAGCGCGCGGTCTGCAAGAAATGTGGACAGGTTTACTCTATGAGGAAGCAAAATACTTCGGCGCTTCTATGCCATATCGACAACGGATGCGACGAACAAAGGGATCAGCCACCAATAGCATCGTACTTTTACCAGAAACGGAAGGTCAATTCCAATCAGAAATCTGCTGTGAATGCGGCGTTGGTTGATCTGCTGGCATGCGTGCCTGGTATAAGCTTCAACGGAACCCAGATAGCAGCATTCAAGAAATTCGTTGAGGTCGCGGCTCAGTGGGGGCAGAAAATAGGTCGGGCTTCGATGCATCGCAAGTCTTATTTTGCCCCAAGACTCTTACTGACGACATGTTGAAGAAAGGGGCGGACGCCACAGAGAAGATTAAGAACCACCTAGCTCAGCAGCCAAAGCCAATAATGGTAGTACGGGAAAAGGTCAGCACGGGATCGGTATTGGGAAGGCGGACTAACGGAGGTATCTGTCAGCCTTGCAATCTGCGAGTTTGTAGATACTTTTCGACGGCTGGACCAGCCACCATAAGCACGAGAATGTGCTTGGAGTCACCACACTTTTGAATGTTAACGACGTGCAGCGGAGCGTTCTTCTGGCACTGGAGACACCAGAGACCATGACCGCTGATGACATTCAGGAAAGCTTGGAACGGGTAATCTCAACGTTAGCGACTAATGGTTAGTCCATAAATATCGACTCTATATTTTTGGACTAACCGCCAGTTAGTCCATTCATCGACTCGATAATATCGAGGAGCAATGGATCACTGAAGCTCAGTGAACAGTATTAATGTTTTCAGGTATGTTCTAGATATCAAATCCCGATAGAAAAGGTGCTATTTGCCAGTGATAGCTGTTCGGCGAATACGGCGGCTCTCGGGCAAGGCAATATGGCCTCCGTGTGCTGTTTTGCACATATGGTGCAAAACGCCCTGAAGGCCGGGATGACACACCCTGTGGACAATGCGATAGACAACTGCGAGGATGCGCTACGCAGCATGAACACTGGAGAGACTCTTGAAGCTTTTCTCGAGGAGCAGGCAACGGCTCCGGTCGAGTCGGTTCTTCTGACAAGCTCGCGCCTCGTTGCGTACTTCAAGAGGTCGAAGCTGAATGGCAAGCTAGCACGTCTTGGATACAACAAGTAATAGAGTCGCTGTGTATGTTTCAACGGTCAGATCAGGCTAAAGCGAAGGAGCACAGTTCGCTGGGACTCTGTTTATGAGATGATCGATAAGATAATTAAGAGCTGGTCGGGTATTGAAGAACTTCTCAGAGAAAAGAATAAAACGAGGTGATACCTTAAGTCAGCTTAGTAAGATCCAAGCTTAGAAAGCGTCCAGCTGTTCTAGGCCAAAACTAACCAGTAGTGTTAACTTTATTGCGCTCAGGAACTTCCAGAACTTGCTTTCGAACAAAGAGCTATTGATTCAAATTCGTAGCTTCTTAATCCCTTTTCGCATAGCGACCAAAGTTATGCAAGGGAGGAAGCCGGGAACGGCAGTAAAATCCATTGTGTGAGTCAAACGGAGTGGTTCATTTTCTTCGCCTTGAAGTAGTCTGTGAATCCTCAGGAAGCTTGAGCGGTGCTGGATATTCCTTCAAACTTCTCCTCCTGGAGAATTTGAGGATTTGCAAATGGTACGCAGTAACGTCAAAGAGCAGTTCTTCCTGAAGGTACCTCGGAATGGACACGTAGTTTCCGATTGGATCTCTCGATTGCAGGTCATATGTAACCTTACCCCAGACGCTTTGCTCCCTGCAATGTTGCACCCTGCAACGAAGGTCAGAGGTGTAGAGAAGCTAAAAATGGTTACTGAGTATAGAAGACGTATCAAGGGTGAAGAGTCTATTCTCCGCCGTGAGGACTTAATCGAAGCGCTAAAAGGATGGTCGCTCATCACCGAGAACAGCAACGAAAACAATATACACACTAATCATAGTACTAGCGAGAATGATGCTGCTGAAGCTAATATGCTAGAACAAGTGGTCGAAATTGCTGACGACAGCCTCCTGCAAGGATTGATTGACGTGAAAGACTTGCCTAGGTGGAGTGAGAGGGGTAGGGACAGAACAGCTGATGAAAAAGCCCTGCTGATCGATAAAGAAGTTAAGCAATGGGCTAAATTGGGTGGGCATTGTGAAGACTATGAGACCTTTTGGAATACTGCTAAGCTGGATTATCCCTATCTTGCTCGCACGGCAACGGTGGCACGCGGGGTGGTTATATCAACGGCATGTGTGGAGAGTCTGTTCTCCGAGATCCGGGATATCATAGGTGATAAGCGCACCAGAATGAGAATGGAGGTTGTTGAAGCACTTCTCAAAACTCGTCACACATACAGATTGTGGGACAATGACAAGTAGATGTGAGAAACTCACAATGTGAGTCTCACATGCTTCGGTGATAATTATTATGCAATTCTGAGGCTGATTCCACAACTACAAGCTTTCAGTGTTTGATTTCGCTGTCGAGGTGCATCAGGCGACCCTACTTCTAGCCTTACTTGAAACCTAATGTCTATGGGGTTGATGAACATAAATGTCGAATATGAGTTGATTAAATCGATGGTATGTAAATCATACTAAGCGGTGTCATCAAATGTCATACTCTTCTATTTGATAGAATCTATTGTGTCTTTGACCTTTCGATTAAATCATTCATTTTGCATATGCAATTAACTCATCGACTACATGCTATCTACACTCTTTATAGGGCGCTGAGTTCAAGAGTGGCAAGACAGTAAGGGTACCAGTGCATGACAGGCACTGCCTGTGGCTATCAACTGAGCGGTCTAGCCTCGACCCTTATTTTTTTTTCGCGCGCTACGCGCGCGTGGATGTGCTCTGCGGCAGCCGTCCTAAATTGTTGTCGAACTAAGCCTCAATGCCGACGTAAAAGAACATTTCAATGGATTTTGAGTTTCGAGGCGGATCGATTTCTCGAATCGAATCGATTCGTGCGCCCGCCGTAGCATCCTCGATTGATTAGCACCGAACAATCGATCGATTTTCGATATCTCGATCCAATCGAGCCTCGGTCCGATGTATGTTCCCAAGCCTTGCTGAAGATGGGTGCAGAAACTGCAATTTGCAGGCTGCAAATAATATTAGTCGTGAGTGGTCCACTCCGATGGCAGTTGCTTTCTCTTTGAAGTCTATAAAAGCAGTAGAGTTTGTCATCCGTACTGCAGCATAGGCAAATTACCCCTAGGGCTTGCTCCTAGGTGGAACCACCATCATTCGCTCGTATTGTGCGGCAAGTTCAACTCTACTGTCGTTCGCGAACATAAATGCCGCGCCCTCATAGCGGATTTGCTGCTCCGGGTATGTTGTGCTGATCCGGATGTCACATCCGGATCCTAACATTATACCCTCACACATCCGGGATGTGCATCTAGATCAATCTTCAACGTGGAATGGTTGTTGAGAGAGTGCTGGATGATGCGAGCTCCATATGCCCAACGCCTCCAGGGGTGCTTGCTTCACTCTAACATAGTTGTCCTCGTAGACGAGGTGCTCGCTAAGCCTATTGGAGGTGCCTCGTGCGCATTCTGCAGCATATGATAAACATACTAAGGTACTTTACTACGATATCATTCGCCGAGAGTGACATTTTTCTCTTGTTGCCGAGGGCGGCGCTGCTCTTTTGTCAAGGAGAGGTTGCTCTGCTCTAGTACTCTCATATGCTCCTCACATTAGCAGAGTCCGCTCATGGAACCCTAATAGTATTGAGTACATCTTTGCTTTGTTATGAAGTACACATAAGCTAGCGGTAACCTCTAAGATCCTCCTGTTCGATTACACAACAGGGCAGAGGGCTGACCAAACTCACAGCGTGCAAAGCAGATGCTATACAGTATATCTAGTATAGCCTATACTCGGAGAGAGCCTCACGTTTCGCGGAAGGCAGTAAAAAAATGAGTATAACGAGTAGTAGGTCAAAGGAGTATACACATAATTCTAAATATAATACGGTGAGATATATTCTGCTGAGCCGAAAAGTACGGTGAGAGCGGAGGAAACAACATCGAGGCTGAACCACGACTATCAGTCTTCAACATCATAAACCACAGGGAATACTCCGGGTATTTATGTTCGCCCGAAATTGAGGCCACGGTTACTACTGCCGAATGTGATGTCAAGCACAATATCCAATCAAACGGATTCCTCCGTCAAAAAATACTCTTCCAAGACTGTATCTGGTTCGGGAAGGTCTAGACGTTTATCACCAATATGTTGCCAACATAATGTTGGGCAGATCGCCAGCGAGATGTAGTAGAAGGATATGACTCTTCCATGTATGCATCTCAGGACATATTGATATCGCAGCCAGGATTGGTGGCGTGAAGTGAAGAATGATGATGGAAAGGCGGTCGCAACGTTGATGTAAATGAGAAAAGTGTGTGTCGTGGTAGACTTGTGGTATCTCAGAGACCTGAATCGGGTCTCGTACTATCACAACGCAACGAAGCTAAGCTGGGGAGAAAAAGTTTCCGTAGCTGCTCTGCAACGGAACTGGTTGTTCTTCTGTAGAACATCTACATATCAAAGTGACGGATTAGTGACGCAGTTCAGCCTGAGAAGCAAACACCTATTTTGTAAAGGAAATAGTACTACAGGAATGCCGCGTCGCCGCAGAGATGCACCGTCGGAGACCGCTAAGAACCCCTCATCATTCATCTTAAATATGCATCCATCACACGCGGCAAATGAGTTGTCACAAATCGACACCCCAATCGCAGTAAAAATCCGGTAGATCCGTAGTAAAAGCAGTAAAAACACTGAATTTACCGGAGTTTTTCGCCATACAGAACTCTGACTATGATCTCGCTAACTCGCACTCAAAACAGTGAGGGAGTGACATAAGCGAACGAGCTCCGTAGAACGTTCAAAAAGACGAAGCACCACGAAAGCACACCCCACGAAGACATGCGCAGTGCGCATGCGCACACACGCACGCATCCAATGCTCGTCGATCCAATCGGTCATCCTGAGCATAGTCGTTGCTTAGTAAGCATTGCTTACTAAGCAATGCTGACGTAGCCTACGTCGTAGGTCCTACCAAGTCGGAATAAGACCCAACTACGCTAGTCGTTCCGATAAGAGATAGACGGATTATAAGCCGCAAGAGGCAGCCGCCTCCAACAGTGAATCACCGTCGGTGATCGTGTCTGTCTTGACTCCTTCATTTCCTTATAGTTGGTCTATACGTGTACGGTCCGTGGCAGGTGTATACCCTACATGTGGTAGATCTAGACTCTCTATTATCCATCTCAACATCAAGCCTTGAAGGTAGAGACACGAGGGGTTGATAGACTGAAAACAATATCATCACACACAATACATTGAACACCTTATCATCACTTGTATCATTATATTAGCATAGTAGCTACCCTAGACTTTAGCACAGCCTGTAGGATATTGTGCAATAGGGACGATTGTGGAGGGTGACGAGTAGAGGAGAACAAGGTCCTAGTCATTAGTAACCCGCTCGTCATCTGGGGAACTCGGGCAGATTATCGGACTTCTCCTCTCTGTGCGGCGGAGAGTGCATCGGTGTCAGATCCTCCGACAATGGGTTGCGGGCTACGGACTTCGCTCTCTCATTGTCCGCCCCCCTCCCTGAGTGATCCGTTGGTGCGCTCTCCTGCCCATTGTTTGGTACTAACCGACCCTTGGAAGAGTTTTATTGGACGGTACAGGTGTGTAACGAAGTAAGAGTTTTACTGTGAAACTCTCGGGGACCGGAGGAGACCCTCACGCATGTGCAGTTGGCGAGAGGTCATCCTGCCGTGTCACGCGGTGGCCGAAGTCAGCCCACGCGCTGAGGTCTCTAACGACCGTCAATGGGTATTTTTTTTGTTTGCCCACCCTCCCACCCGGGGGGATGCGGGCTACGGACTTCGCTCTCTCATTGTCCGTCCCCCTTCCTGAGTGATCCGTTGATGCGCTCTCCTGCCCAAGGTCGTGCGGAATCTTGTTCATTGATAGCGTTTTACGTGAAGTACGCGATTTGATCGATATTGTTAGTGCAAAAGGACTCTGGAATGAGGGAAAGTTCTGAGGATCTTGTTTCTCGGTAGCGTCGGGGTATGTTTGAACTTCGATAGCGAGTTGTAAACACCTTCTGATGACTCATCATCTAGCGCCGATGCCAGCGTTGAGTTGTTGCAAGTAGTGTTGACTTGATGAAGAAGACGCTAGAGTTTGCCATCAGCTCGTGGCATTAAGTTCATGCTAAATGATTGGTCAGCCTTTAACCATCTTGCTGAGTTTCCTTATCCTTTCAGTTTGGGGCGACGACTTGGATCCTCGAGGCCTATTCGATCACATCATGAAGCAATCCGGTGGGAATACTTGACGTGCTCTGACCTCAAAGCTACTGTTCTCTTGTCAGGGTCTGTCTATACTCCCGACGAAGATGAGCAGCATTTTCACCGTTTCACAAATCAAGTGAAAGAAGAACTTCTGCAGACGAGCACGTCGTCTGAGCGCTTGGTTGAGATCTTCAACGACACCAAGCCGGTCTTACTGCAATCCGTAGTTGAGACTATCAACTCGATGCAGGATTCGTGGACTGCTTCAAAGGATCAGCCGCGTTTCAGGGGTATGTCACAGATTCAGACCTTCAGTCACACCGCTTCAAGTGACAAACTTGAAGCCTGAGATTACTGTTTCACAGGTATGTCAGTCCAAGACCTTCCTCGAGGGTGCTCCTTCTCCGAGAGTCCCGACGAGGGGATTCGTCTTGTCGAGTCGACCAGGCCAGTGGTAGAGGATTTGCCACCGGAATTTAACGCCAGTCAAAAGTTCAGCTATTGCCATCATGTCATCGGCCATGTGAGGTGGTCTTCGTTGTTGCTTCCACGGTCACTTCCTGATAAGGATGTATCGCTCAGAGATCAAGGATGGTGTGGTAACTGTTGGGCAGTATGCCCCACTGAAGTTTTAAATGATCGCCTATGTATCAAGTCCAGGGGCAAAATCAAGGAGATTCTATCCGCTGGTTACGTCACTTCTTGCTGCAATCGCGCACATGGATGTCTCGAGTAAATTCCAACCACGAATAATGGCTGATTGACATCGCTTGTTTCTTTCAGTCGAATGTTTCTATCGCTTGTTTTCATGTGAGTGAGAATTGAGACACATCTCATTTTCAGTTCGAAGGGCTGCAATGGTGGGACATTTGTTGAAGCCATGAGTTTTTTGGAAGACTATGGTGTCGTGACTGGTAGGAATCTCTGCTACAGATCAACTGATCCATGAACATCAATCCTAATCCTTGAAGGTAATGACTTCAAACCACAGGGTCAACTGAGTGAGGCTGATGGTTGCTGGCCGTATCCGTTCCAGAAGTGCAACCATGTACCAACGGAAAATAGTGAATACCCAAAGTGCAAGGATGTGAGTCAATCACAGGATCTCATACAGTAAGTTCTCTGGCCGTAGGTGGCTCATCAGCCTCTCCCTCCATGTCGAACAACATGCACCAACAAGGCATACAAGAAGAGCTTAAAGAAGTGAGAGGAACTCAGATGCGGAGCTGATATTCATTTCGACGTCAGAGATGTTCACCGAGCGAAAAGCTGGAGGAAAGTATTTAATGATGCTCAGAGCATCAAGCAGGAGATATTTGATAATGGCCCAGTAAGCTGCTCGGTCCATGTTACCTGGACTTGGGAATGGAAACTTCTCAAAACTCCTGCGAAACTTTTATTGTCATGTTTGAGCATATTCTTATCAGTTGGTAGAGCTCCTACCATAGGAGGGATTCATCCTCATTCATGTGATCTCAAGAATGATGTACCCTGCACCAAGTATCGATTGCGTAGGATCTTTCTTGGATGAATAGCCCGAGCCCATGTTCAGGCGAGTTCAGACTCAAGTTGAGTCCTTCAACGAGTTGTTGCAAGTACAATTCGATTACGATGCATACGCACGGCGATGTTATGCTTGGAGCATTTTGCCGTTTCAGGTCTTCAGCGCCTTCAAGATGTACGAAGATTTCAGATATTACAAGTCTGGAGTTTACGTGCCAACGACCAAGGAAGTCCTCTCCTTCCATTTGGTCAAAATTATTGGTTGGGGAGCCGATTCCGTTCAAGAATATTGGTTGGCGATGAATTCGTGGAACGAAGAGTGGGGAGATCATGGACTAATAAAGATGGCATTTGGGAAGAATCGTTTGGAAGAAACGGTACTTTCCATAGAGCCAGATATGTGATCAGTAGACCGTTAAGTTCGTATCCTCCAATTTTTCGCCCATATCATTCAGTTCAGCGGGTGATTCCATGATTATCTGCTTTGGTTTTCAAGGCTTGAGCTACGCTTAATCAGACAACGCTTATGGTGGCAGTGCCACCATTATGGTGCCACCGTGGCACCATAATGGTGCGAGGCCAGATGGATGTTTCGCCATATACCATTGGGATTTCATTCGACTCGGAGGTCTTCTTTGACGTTCTTCGCCCCTCGTGTTTTGTTCGACAATTTGGATTGTCAGTCCTTTGGAAGACACGGGTTGGACTCGGTCCGCGAAGTCCTCCAGCCACTGCAATCACTGACTTCCGTCATTCAACGGCGCTGAACGAGCCAACCCTAAAGAAATTAATATTCAAAAGAGGTCGACTTCCTATGCTCTTGCGAGAGTTCCACCATGCGCACATCTTCGGGCACCGGGCACGATGATGAAGGCGACAGCATCGCGGATATAATCAATACGTCGTAGTCGTAGTCACTACGAGATGCCACTAGTAATACTAGTGCAGTATAGACTGCACCGTGAGCGGATATCTACTGTCTGTACGAATGCATCGATATAGCCCATAAAACGGCGCTAAACGCTCGAGTCGCTCGGTCTGTCTGTCAGCTCAAGGGGGAAAACGACCAGCAATCACACCCGAACCCGGACGATCCAAGCAGTAATTGGTCCTGGAATATCTGACTTCTCGTGACGGAGCGAACCCGAGGACGTGACTGTCCGACGGGGATCAGGCTGATCCCCGAAGCCGATCAGATCAGGCTGATCCGATTAGCGCAGCACCCCACGGAACTGCTCTGAATCAGAGCCTCTGATCCCCGTGATCGTCCCGGTTCGGATTTCACTGTCGATGATCAACCCCCATTATGATTGACAACACTGCGAGTTTGATATTTTCGATTCTTACATATTGCGAAGAAACATACACATTATCACTGATGTACCTTATTCTTCCTCCGACTCTGAGTCGCTCTCTTCAAAGAGGGACATGGACTTAGTCGAAGCCAGCTTCCGTATCTCGGTCAAATCAATGTAGATGCTGAATGGGAGTCTGCTCCTTCGAGACTACAGAGGGCGTAACCGTTGAAGCGATTAACCATTCTTAGCCACATCTGGGAGGATTACCTATACCCAAGCTCGTTTCCTTATCCCGAGCGATCTCCATAATCCAATCAAATACACTTAATCAAACGTGGATTATCCAAGCTATATGGTGCATGCCAGAATATGCTTGGATTAGCGGCCAATAAATAAAGGCAAGCGAGCGAAGCGAGCTTGGCGTGAAGATCCCAGGCATGATGGCCATCGTCAGACACAACCATTGTTCTGACAAGACTCAACACGAATGCTCGTCTTGAAAACGACGAAACTTTCCGTGTAGATGCATCATTTGCCATGATGCATACTACACGTAAAGCTTTGTTGGACAGCTTACTATTAAAACTCATCAAAAATACAATAAAACGACACCCCAGCGTCGATGACGGAAAAAAAGTACTATCACCGGCGACCACCGCTGTGCTTCTAGTCGTTAACCCATTTCTCGCTACAGTAGCGGATGACCAGTGGTCAACAGTCTTTACCTCATCATCGCTCTTCAGAATACGTATGAATCAGACTGAGAATCTCAGTCTGATCCATACGTATTCCATAATTACGATCCTCCCAAAAACTTAAATCTTTCGCAAGGATCTCTAGAGAGCGATAATGAGCACGAGTTTGATCTACCACCTTCTTGTAGTCAGCTCTCAGGCCTTCAATAGAACGTTTTAGGAGTTCTGAGATTAAAAAGATTAACGTTGATACATCTACCAGCACTAACAATCTTCTTCACACGCTTATAATAAGTGACAACTCTCTCACTAGGACCCTGCTTAACTCAATCAAAACTTTCTCTCCAACGAAGTGGATCATCAGTAATATGTTACTTATCACCCAAAAATCTCTCCGTCATAGATAATATAGTAATAGTACCAAGGCCCAAAGCCGACGATTCCTCCAGAAAATCGAAGATATCGGATAAGACATTAGCATCAACAGCACGGATAAGGAAAGACCAGCAGGTATCAGCATCCAAACGATAGATGCGTACTACTTGTGAAAACGATCTCACCCAAGCCGAGACAGCCTGTCTCAGACAGGTCTAATATCATCTTCACAAGCATATTTTATGCTATCCGAACTAGGCAACTGAGCAATAGCCGATACTGGTATCAGTTCCACTCCTATCAGTGACAATAACGTCACGCAGGTAGTCAGATATATAAGGTCGTCCATCTGAATGAACTTCTGAAATAGCATGAGTAACGGGCACGGGATTTGCACCTGGCAGGAGCAGGCAGGCCTGCTTAACCAGCTGACAAAGCAATAACGTGTCCGCTAAACTCGTAGAATTCTCAGCTTCCTCAAAGCCAACAGGCCTTAGAAACCGGACACTATCCTCGGGAGCACCGAGGAGCACCGCAATTCGATGTAAAGCATCACTCGCAACATCACGAGGATTTGGAAGACCAGCGTAAAGGAGTTGTCGGAACCGGGGTATTCACTGCATCGGGTACCATTGTAGTGAGTTAAGCCGAACCCAAGTATACTTGTAATGGATAGAACTAGTAGGTTTATGAATACAACCAACATAGCAAAACTTTATATGTAAGTGATCTTAGCGTCACGTTAAAATGACACAGCTAACACAAAATTCAAAGACAGATAATTGTAAAGCAGGGGTAATCTCTAATACTGTAGCATAGGCAAAATACCTCCGAGGGCTTGCTGCTAAGTGAAATCACCATCATCCGGTCGTATTAGTCGGCAAGTTCATTTCTACTGTCGTTCGCGAACATAGATGCATCGCCCTTATAGCGGATTCGCTGCCGCCTATGCCATACTGTCCTCTCCAGATCCAGACCGGTCAGGCTGACTCTCGGCAACTCGCTCACCTTGTTGGAAAGGCTGGATGACAGTTGTGTAGGCAGCATTGCTGCCGCAGCAACACCGTCTCTCGCGTGTCGGCCATCGAGGTTGCGGCCTTACTTACCCAGCCATCGTTGCTTCCTCACCTGTGAGGGCATGATGTGATACTTTGAATGTGCACCTAGATCAATCTTCAACGTGGAATGGTTGCTGCGAGAGTGTTGGATGATGCGAGCTCCGTATGTCCAACGCCTCCATCGGGTGGAGTCCACCCTTCACTCTTCGCATAGCCTGGACCATTCTAGCCGATGGACCACGTGGTGCTGTTTCACTCGAACTCTTCGAATCGAACATAGTTGTCCTCGTAGACGAAGTGCTCGCCAACCCTATTGGAAGTTGCCTCGTGCGCATTCTGCAGCGTATGATAATCATACTAAGGTACCTGACTACGATATCATTCGCCGAGAGCGACATATGTCTCTCGTTGCCGAGTACGGCGCTGCTCTATTGTCGAGGAGAGGTTGCTCTCAGAGCAATGCTCTGCTTTAGTACTTTCATACGCTCCTCACATTAGCAGAATCCACTGATGGAACCCTAATGGTATTGGTTACATCTTCGATTCATTATGAAGTACACATAAGCTAGCGGTAACCTCGAAAACCCCTCCTATTCGATTACACGACAGGGCCGAGGACTGAACAAACTCGCAAGCGTGCAAAGCAGATGCTATACAGTATACCTAGTATAGCTTATACTCCGAGTGAGCCTCAAGTTTCGCGGGAGGCAGTAGGTCAAATGAGTATGCACATCATTCTAAATATAATACACTGAGCCATATTCTCCTGAGCCGAAAAATACGGCGAGAGCGGTGGAAACAACATCAAGACTGAACCACGACTATCGATCCCCAACATCATAAACCACAGGGAACACTCCGAGTATTTGTGATCGCCCTAAATTGGGGCCGTAGTTGCTACTGCCTAATGTGATATCAGCAAAAAAAAGCACCAGCATCCGGACTATATCGTATCAAACGGATTCCTCCGTCAAAAATACTCTCCCAAGACTGTATCTATACCTTTCAGAAATCTTTTTGGCGGATTAGGCTATCAATTCAGCTGATAAGGAAGTCACCTTCGCGAACAGGGACATCAATTTAGCGATGAAGGTTGAATAGGGAAATCAATTTCGCGAATAAAGACATCAATTTCATGATTAAGGAATGCAACTTCACGAGCAAGGACATCAATTTAGGGTAGGAGCTCTGATGATGACGATTTACGATGTGCAGCTCTATAAGCCATTCCTGGATGATAGCGCAACCCCACACGATGCTCAGAAACCATATTAATAGTTAATTGCAACTATTCGGCATGCCATGACTGACATAGAAATATATAAAAAATCTCAACGTCAGAACTGAATCGCCCGAAATAAGCACGACACGGCACGCAGTGTTTCTCTCTCGGAGAGAGAAACACTACAGATGACAAGCTGGGCAACATCTTTCCAGAAGTATCTTCGGGAAAGATGCTTCTGCGCAGCGTAAAGGATTCGTTTACACATTATCTGTCAATTCTAGCAGCACGAAGATTCTTCTGTGTTCATCAGAGCTCTAACCCGAAATTGGTGTCCTTGCTTGTGAAGTTGCATTCCTTAATCATGAAATTGATGTCTTTATTCGCGAAATTGATTTCCCTATTCAACCTTCATCGCTAAATTGATGTCCCTGTCCGCGAAGGTGACTTCCTCATCAGCTGAATTGATAGCCTAATCCGCCAAAAAGATTTCTGAAAGGTATAGTTCGGAAAGGTCTAAACGTTTATCACCAATATGTCGGGCAGATCGCCAGCGAGATGTGGTAGAGGGATGTGACTCTTTCATGTATGCATCTTGGGACGTATTGATATCGCGGCCAAGGCTGGCGGCGTGGAATGAAGAATGATGATAAGCAAACGATCGCAACGTTGACGTAAACGAGAAAAGTGTGTGTGTGTGTGTGTGTGTAAACTTGGGGTAACCCGTGACGCTTCAGTGCGTATTACGGGAGGTGTGTGTCGTGGTAGACTAAATTAGTCTGACTAATGGTATCTCAGAGACCTGAATCGGGTCTCGTACTATCAGTGATAGTCGGGCTTCGTTGCGTAGTGATAGCATATCACTACGCAATGAAGCTAAGCTGGGGATAAAAAGTTTCCGTAGCTGCTCCGCAACGGAACTGGTCGTTCTTCTGTAGAACATCTACATATCGAAGCGCGACGAATTAGTGACGCAGTTCAACTTGAGAGGCAAACACCTATTTTGTAGAGGAAATAGTACTACAGGGATGCCGTGTCGCTGTAGCAGTTCGTCGCCGACGTAAATATGAAGTTGAGACCTGAAGTTGAGAAACATGCATCCACCCCACGAGACCAATCGACACCCCCAATCGCAGTAGATAAGGTTGACGAGCAAGATTACCGTGTAGTCGATGAGATTATGCTCCTGTCAATTCCTCCCGATTGTCACTCCTAGATCCAAGAGACAGTAAATAGCATCTTGTTGAGTCATCACGACAATGCTATCAGTTGTATGTCTTTACTTTTCCACCAAACTTGCTATCGGTGCCTCCACGCGACGCCATGCGTGCTGTCCCCAAGCAGAAGGGCGTCACGCCATTGATCATGGCATCTTTTTCCCATTATGTCTCTACTACTCTGCCTGTTGATTATGGCATCTATTAACGGTAATGACTTGAGTACTGAAGTAGTTGGGGATGATCTATTACGTACCTCTGCTGGAATAAGAAGTTCCGGAGTTACACCGATACCCCATTGTGTAGCGATATAGTGGTTTGGGTGGTTGCCACGGGGAAAACCATGATCCGCACTATTTGCGGCGACTAAACACACCTGAGAGTTGACACTCTGGTGCTGTTGGTTTTCTCGATGGCGCCTTTCACATCATCGTCGCATATGTAAGTCATAGTTCGAGCTCTGGTCTAAACCAAATACATTATGACAGAACTGACGATGCAATAACGGCCCTTATACCTCTAGAGGGTGCAGGTGGCCGGGAGAAGCCTCGTACGTATCCCATCAGATGCTGAGTTCCAGCAACTGGGCCTCTCCGAGTGAGAAGTTTTAGCGTCCCGGCGAGCGCTCGACTAATCTAGCGCTCTTTGTGTATTGTGATATATTCATATCTCGCTCATCTTGTGATTCATATTTTATTGTGATTCATATTTCGCTTTTATGCAAATTGCATAAATCGTGCATGTCCATGGAAGTTAATTACGTTGTAACACTCATCACTCACATCTCTTTGTGTTAACCGTCTACATGGGAGATGCTCAAACCCATATAGTCATTATGTCTGATGACCTCAGAAAATGCATTCACCATAGCAGCACGGTCGTCGACTTGATCAGGAATACAACGAACCAACGCGCTCGAAGAATATTCGCCAAACCTTAACTGCATAGCACCCATACTAGAACATAACATCAAACCAGGCAGGATAACGCCACCCATAATCAACCTTAGCAGCGACACATTGTCCTCAACACTAATAGTATCCATACGCATTGAGGTCAAAGCAGAAGCTGCAGCCACGATTGCCGATTCAACTGGAGACGTGCTAGGCAACACGCTATAGGAGACATTGAGGCGGGGGAAGTCGTAAGTGGTTCTTGGACCAAGCGTACCCAACAAGGGGTGCGCTGGGTCAGGAGCCCAATTCGCGCCGGCGTCATAGTAGTCAAACCCGCACAAAAAGCTGAGAGCGAAGCTATAGCCAGCATCAATCGCGTCAACGTCCGGCAAGACACGAGCAGGCACGTCAACACACTTTCTGATCCCCGCCCACAAAGCATCATTTGTTATTTCGTCGCCGGCAGGTGCAATAATATCGCCACCCTGTCCCTCGGCCCAGCCGCGGCCCAATCCGCCGGCTGCCAAAGCCTCAGCACCCACAATTGTCCATGGTGTGCCACCCCAGCGAGGACTAGTTATCAAAAACTTACCTATAGCCACCGCCTCGGGCCCTAATAACACATTCATAATAGCCAACTCACTCGTCGACAAATTATGCTCCATAGCATCGATCATCAAGCGTTCACCCGAACGAAACTAATTGATATTGGTCTCTAGATAACTCAAATACTCATTGCGAGGTACACCGTTGACATTTGGCAGCGCACCAGGCAGCCTGGTTGGCATAAAGGTTGTGCTATTTTTCCATCCGGAAATTTCCGGAAGGAAATTTGCAAGAAAAATAAATGATGGAAAAATAGGGAAAAATAACACCATCTCTCGCCTTTTCTTTCCGCTGGAATCCATCAACTCTCGAGCGATGTATGCCCGGGCAAAGCGAGTAAATCTCCGACTATTATGCAGAGTACATCTAAGATGTAACATCTTCGGGAACACCTCTTGACAAAAGGCTTCTGTGCATATGCCCGACAAATCTTGATCCACGAGCCACTCGTGGCAAGGGTATGAGAATCACATTGTATACCACATTTTCTCTCATAATGAGAGAAAATGTGGCTCACAATGTTCTCGACTTTGACTCATGACATAAATGCCATGATTTAATGGGTTGCGTTTAGTGAATCGTAATCGATTTTGTCTCGAAGAATACATAGAGCCTAGTACTTCATGAAGTCTCAACGATTTCGTCGCGGCAAACGACACTTTGAAGACACGGAGGAATGCTCCAGGGTAGAAGAGTACCACAGGCGGACAGTGAATCACTGTCAGTGATATTCGAGAGAGTACTAAT
>NW_003216446.1:104611-107223 GCF_000006405.1 Perkinsus marinus ATCC 50983
GTCACATCTACCACGAGACCAAAGGTAAGACCGATGAGCGAAAGCCTAGACACGATCTAGGGTTAGTAGCGCCCCTTCAGTGCCCCCGGTCGGCACGGTCTTGTGGCTCTGAACCCTCACACTGCCAAGGCGGTCCTTATCAGGATCTACCTTATAGATCCAATCCGGTCCATGACGTCTACAACGCTGGCGATCATACTGAGACTGGTGGTAGTGATAATGGTGGTGGCTACTTAACTGGTGGTGGTGATAATGGTGGTGTTTATCTAACTGGTAATGGCGGTGGTTATCTAACTGGGAATGGTGATGGTGGTGGTTACCTAACCTCTGAGGTTTGTGGCCATCAAACTGGTGATGGTACTGGTGGTCATCAATATCATAAGACCAATGGGCTTACTCAAGTCACCTTCGGTCATATCTCTAACCCTAGTGTTATGAGTGCTAATTATCTAAGTAGACATGATCTACACGGCAACGGTTGTTACGATTGCCAGGGCCCTCAAGGGGATTCCGGGAGAGCTGTTCAACGCTCTTCACCAAACTTTGGAGTCAATGACCCCAACTATGATGTTCTACATAGGCATCATCTATATGAGTCGGCAGCTAATGCACCTACTGTCCAAGCTCATTCTGATATCATTGTATCTAATTTACATCGCAATCAACCTCAACAGTGGAGACTATCCAATGAGGCTGGTGATGTTTGCAATGGTGCATCTGGTGATCCAGCGACTGTGCAAGGATCAACCTTTATGGAATCACGGCAGATTCCTCATCGACGGCAACATCGATCTATCAAGCGCGATGGTCCCCTCGATTCGAGCAATGAGAGCTCACACGGAAAAGGCAGCTCTGCCACATCTAGTTCAAGAAGTACTATAGCTGGCCGTGGTGAGCGACTCATGCGATCAAAGAACATCAAGCCTCGTACGTCATCTAGAAGGTATCGGTCGTCATCATCGTCATCTAGTAGTGCTCGTGAATCGTCATATTCGTCAAGCTCATCTAGTGATGAAGGTTCGCGACACCTACACCGATCTGACCGAGGTGGGGAATTCTACGTTCCGGCGAAGCGATCTATTGCTGGGTACCACTCTAAGTGCCCGGGTTGCCATAAGATATGCGTGATATGCCTTGCATATCACGCATTATTGACAAGGACTTCGACTCAGCGGCATCTAATGCTGCTAAGGCCAAATCCAAATCTACGTTCATCGGTTATGATGACGAGAGAAGCGGCACTATGTTCTGCCATGAGATCGACTTCGCTATGGAGGGTCACAATGCCGTCACCCGTTATCTATGGGCTAAGAATAACATCGATGCCGGTCTATGGCGTAAGCTAACTAATGCGACCGAGCCACCGGCTAGATGTCATCAAAGCTATGAGCATCATCTACGTCAACTTTGTCGTAAACTACGCAAAACTTTCGACACGGATGAGGCTTTGTCTCGAGCCGAGTACAAATTCAACACTTGTACCCAGCGATCTAGCGAGACATTATTCCAGTTCATATCAAGGCTAGAAACTCTAGCTGACGAGCTGGTATATCTACGAGCTGGGCCGAGAGAGTCTACCCTCAAACGACGTCTGTATGATGGTACATCATCCAACGATCTGAAGGAGAAGGTCGAGACCAAGGTGGGCAACCACAAAATATCATATAAGAAATTTGTGGATCGACTGTCAGAGCATGAGGGGAGGCGGCAGGGCCGACTCCAACGCTCATCTACGGTCAACAAGCCCAGTGGTAAATCGACAGGTCGTCTACATGTCATCGAGTGTGAAGACGATCCTCAAGAAGAGACCTATTGCCATGCCGTTGGCAGCGATGCCTTATCTATAAAGTGCTATCGGTGCCTCCAGAGCGGTCACCCAGCTCGACTCTGTACTGAGCCCAAGGTGGTCGATCTACAGAAAAGATGCTCTAAGTTCGGCAATCCAGAGCATCAAGAGACAGACTGCAAGGTCCCAGTCAACAGGTTATTCTGCCAACGTTGCCTGAAGAAGGGACATCTAGCGTATGTCTGTACTGCTCCTACACCAGCAGATCAACCGAAGAAGGTGGGACCTAAGCCTAAGAAAGACTTCGGTAAGGGGAAATCTAAAAAGATTACTCCTCCTCAAACACCCCCATCTAACTCTACGGTTATCCCTTCTGGAGCTGGTGCGAACGTCATCCACGAGGATAACGCCTATGATGGACTATGCATAGAACCTGTAACATCTACCGATGTCGACGTTCCCTTCCGAGCCATGGCCTCTACTGTTCCGCCAGTATCTAATCGCTCAAACCATAGAGTATCTATGGTGGTAGGTGACCTATGTGTGTACGGAACCACTCGACCCGTACTCTTCGACACGGGCGCAGATATCAGCCTGATTGCTCTATCTACTCTGAAGAAACTCGCTCCCAACAAGAAGATTACTATCCCACCTAAGTCCTCTATCGGAAGAGTCCATGTTGCTAATGGCGGGCAACTAGACATTTTAGGTAAGGTCAGTCTACCCATCGGGAAGGGCACCTACACTGTCACCGATACCTTCTTGCTAGCATCCGACCATCTAAGCACACCTATTATTATAGGCTGCTCCATGATGGCCAAGCTAC
>NW_003216446.1:107323-111451 GCF_000006405.1 Perkinsus marinus ATCC 50983
GGTAGGCATCATGAACGTCATGGGCGGTCGAACGTCGAGAGACGAAGATCTACTATCGCTCTCCGCCAAAGGGACCCGAAATCTAAGCCAGTCTTACGATTTGATCGATACGCTCAGGGCATATGAATCGCTGAACTCTGAGTGTGGTATCTACCCCCAAATCGACGACGGTAACCTCGACGACTCTCTATGTGTATCCGAAGAGGCCGTGAGCTCTGGCGAAAGTCTACCTACCATCAATAAGGACGACCTACCACCTCAGCAAGCCATCAACCGAGAATGGGTTGCAGATAGCTCGGCCCCTCTAGGACGAGCTAGACCTCAAGTGCCGTGGAGAAGTCCGACATCTAGGCCGCGATATAACTATAATATGGCTAGGAAACGAGGATTGGCATCTATCAAGACCATCACGGGTGAGCGGATGGAAATGTTCCATCGGGCACTCGATGGTTACATATCCAAGGGCTTCTGTGCTATCGTCAAGGATAATCGCCTCGACCCATCTAAGCCAGAAGCATCTACGTGCCAATCTATCTGGGAGAAGCTGAGTAAGGGCACCCCTTATCAAGGGTCACTCGCCCCTCTGCCAGAGCACTTCACAGCTAGTCATCTAGTCTACCGAGACCAACATCCAACTACGCCTTGCCGTATAGTCTTAGACTATAGAGAGGCAAATCTATACTCTCTAAGAGGCGGTTATCCGCAGAATAGTCTACATGGTACTCTACTCTTATTGAGGTCATCTAAGTACTTCGTTGCCGGTGATTTGAGTAAAGCATTCTGTAGAATGCAATCTAGCCGTGCAGACGTGCCCTATGTGGGGTATACCTGTATTGGACCTTTCACGGTCCTATGGTCACGTGTTGGATTTGGAACTAGGGCGGCACCTAATATGTTGGATAGTGTTGTGGATGATACCATCGACGAGATCTACGACTTGAGTCAACTAGCGGCCGAAATCGATGGAGATACTTTCGAAGTCGCTGTGAAAAGTATCGACCCAGAAAGGATCAAGAGTGCATTACTCTATCCTTCGGAAGAAGGCTATGACTATCTATATGACGGTCCACCTATACCGAGCCACGTGAAGATGCTAAAGTTCGTTGACGACATCTACGCTTTAGGATCTACAGTTGCTGAAGCTCAACGCAACTACCGATTTGTATCATACCTACTCAAAGGGCATGATCTACCCGCTGAAGACCTGAAGAAGTTCGAGAACTGGATCTGCAAATCTGTAGCGGGTATCGAGACACGTGGACATCTATTAGGGTACGATTATCTACCGTCTAACGATGGCCTCTATCCCACGATGTCTGCTAAGCCACCTGAGGGCCTCACACATATGAGCAAGCGCTCATCTAGTAGCATCCTGGCTTCTCTCTATGATCCATTGGGCCTGATCATAGAGCAGGATATTCTAGCTAGATCTATTTGGCGGCGAATCTGCCAGGAAATCAAGGAGTGGGATCAAATTATCCCCTATCAGTTGCAGCAGCAGGTTATTAGATGGGCCTCCGAAACTACCCAAGTATGTAAAACCATATCTACGTCAAGGTATACTCCCTATGATGCAGAGCTGGTCCTCAGCACAGATGCATCTAAGGATGCTTGGGGCGCCGATCTACGATTAAAATCGAGACCTGACGTGCGTCTGGCAGCTAAAGGAGCTTTATATACAAACTCCACTCTATCCTGGTCCATCCCTAGGAAGGAACTAGATGCCCTTTATCGAGGTTTGCTCTGGACCCAGGCATTATCGGCATATCTACCGATCAAGAGCATCTATGGGGAGAACCAAGCCCCATTGAGTAAGCTCAGCCCCGGGGTACCTATCTATCGACTGGTTGTGGCGATCGACTCGGAGCTCACAGTATATCGGCTAAAGAGACCATCGAACGATACTCGACTTCCAGCACCTGAAAGAAGGCGGCTTCAAGCTATACGTAATCTATGCGTTCAGCTCGATGCCACGGTGCGACATATTCCTTCTGGATGCAATCCAGCGGACTCTGTATCTCGGTATGCAATGGGGAGAGACTTCGATGGCCACAAACTAAGTGAAGCTATCGATTCTGCTAGCGTGATCTACGACTACCGAGAGGATACTAATGACGAAGAATGGCAGTTCAATGAGGACATCTACTGTCATGTCGCATCATGTATCCACGATCCTGAGCGGGATCTGCTATTCTCACCTATCCCCTCCGTGACCGCGGGGTGCTGCGCTACGCTTGCACCGCCTACAACCGCTAACGCGGGGTGCTACGCTACGCTTGCACCGCCTACAACCGCTAACGCGGGGTGCTACGCTACGCTCGCACCAAACATTACCTATGCCTATGGGTCTAGACCATTTTGTCCTACTACATTGTGGTTATCTCTATCCACAGTCGTGGACGTGGGGTGCGGTCAGACAGTACAGTCTGAGCAAGAGATCCGTGGCCCCTACCAAAAAATGAAATCTAAGGCTAAATTAGGCGTGTATCCTTCTCGCTCTCCAACGGCAACGAATATCGGGTGTGGTGGAAGGTGCTGTCTCATCAACTGTGATGGTATCGATGTCCCCAACATCGATAAGACTGACCTATCTGCAGAGCTGAAGGATGAATTAAAGAACCTAGCGAGACATATTGACGTCTCGAGAGGGACAGAGGCCGATCTGAGTCATCTACAGGATAGCATCGAGTTCAACAGCGACCTCAACACCTGTCTAAGACGATGTCAATCCGAAGACGAAGATCTGGCAAAGTTCCGAGATTATCTACTCGGCAAGCTTCCTAGAAGATCCGTGGGTATGAGGAGTACTACCTTTGATCGAATGGAGAGTCACTGTCATCTAGACCAAGACGGTATCATAAGGCAGAGGCCTTGGTATGAAGGTCCTTCTCGAGAGGATGACGTTGATGGGATGATCTATCTCGGTGGATCAAGATATGCTCGTCTGGTATGCAGTCTACTTTGCGTTATCTACCATTATGTCTTGGCACACACTGGACAGAGGAAGTTGCGGCTATATCTTCAGAGACGATTTATCGGTAAGGACGAGGAATCTACTTGAACGGTTATGCAAGCTATAATATTCACCCTACGTATGCATCATTGTGCCATGGGAAGGCGTCAATTCTATTGCTCGCGAAGGCAATCGATTCTGTCCGATCGTTCATTCTATGGCGAAATAAGAAGCTATTAGTGGTCGATGATGACGACAATGAGCTATTATCTATTTTTCGCTCAGCTATCGCGATAAAGATAGTAATCGTGACGAGGATATCATCTATTTCTTCTCTCATCTATCGCTGTATCGATAGTTGTCACTTATTCTTGTACTTGGTCATTGATGATGTATGGGTGCTCAAACGTCGCACGCGGGGTATGTGCCGGCTTCGCGGTGGCGCAAGATGTGAATCTCGCTCGCCCGAAATTCACTAGTTGAAACGGTTGAAACCAGGGTTGTGCAGGCCCTGTGAAATTTCGCGTTCCGCAAATTTCAATTTCAGAAATTTCATGAAATTTCAGCGGTGCGCTGAAATTTCGCGAAATTTTGAAATTTGAAGATTTTTGGCTAAAATTTGTACTCTTTGGGGCTTTTCACGCTCCCCAACATCGAAGAATATCATATCCACAACATAGCTTTAATAAAGCAGTCATAATCTAGATAATTATCACGGATGTCCTGCGAATCTAACTTGCGCCGCTCGTGAACAGATCTCGCTCGCCCTGGAAATCCTGGCGGGGCGCACCGAAGCTGTGACTTCAATGATTGATAGGTGCATGTATCCGACAAGTAGAGACTCCGATGAATCGATTCATTTCTCCATCGTCGATTAGTTAGTTGTGCTCGCACAGTAGTCGATTGTTTGAGAAAGCCACGAGACCCATGTTTAGGTGTCCGATCTACCGATTTGTTGTTGTCTTCAGGCGTTGAGGAATCTGATGTGCTTCCGCTCGATGCATTGATGAATCGTTGCTTTGCTTTCCACTTCATCACATTCAACGAAGCTGTTGACAGTGATGCTGAGTCTCGCGTTTCAGTAAGACCAGATATTGCACCTGCTTTGCGTACCTGCGAGGCGGTCGTCTCCTGCCCACTTTTCGAACAGGGCCGCAATCACAGTATCGAGGGAG
>NW_003216446.1:111551-118525 GCF_000006405.1 Perkinsus marinus ATCC 50983
ATACATGGATAAATGTTTCTGCAATTAGATCGATGGGCAAATTTATTTCGAGGGGCCGCGCAGGAGCAAGCCGAGTTGACCAGACCGATGACGATGACATGAGTGTGATTAGTGAAGTCGATCCCGCACCGAAAAATGGTAGTATTGATAGCGTCATGAGTTAGGTGGTTGTTGATCAATCGGAGACCTGCTCCGTAGCAGAAAGTGGCTCAATCGAAGACCCATCATTAGGAAGTGGGGCAAGTTGCGCTAAAACGGGATCTTGCAAAAGTATATGCAGTGACGTATGCTCAAGCGGAAAGACGGAGGTATCTTCCGTATCTGATGTAATTGAAGCTCTTGCGAACTTGCGAAGCCGTTTCAAGTGTGGTTTCATTTGCTGAGTGTCCGAATCGCGATGATGGTAGGGCGAGCAGCCTATCAGACACACGTTCTATGAATAGTGACTGCAGTCGCCTGAGATTGCATTATATACCTCAGGAATGCGCTCGTCGAACTAGCCACGCCAGAGATCGCGCGCGCGATAGCGCGCGCTCAAAAATATTAATTTCACATTTCGCGAAATTTCATGAAATTTCGTGAAATATTTCGACATGAAATTTCACGAGTCAGATTTCACTGAGATGCATAACCCTGGTTGAAACGGCTGATCGTAAAGGCTGTGTGTGAAGCCTTTCTAAGAGCCTTTATAGTGATCTTTGAGTGATCTGTGAGGACTATCTTCTAGATAGTATTGGGAACTATCTCTTTCGTAACTAACCCTAACACCAATAGGTCTGTTATACCCTCAACGCTCTAGTACATTGCGTTAAGCCTCAGGAGTCTATGGAATTACGTTCTGGTTCTAAGTTATCCCCCTCTGTCGGTTCTGTCCGCAGAGGGAGATCTAGAGAGGAATCTAGTGCTTTTTCTCTTCCCCCTAGTAACAGGATTCCATCACCCGCTCCTGCACAACTCCCCTTGCCCCGAGATTACTCATGTCCCCCCGAAATTCCTCTTTTTGTCCCGAAATTTCTTCGCGCTGCCCCTGCTTGGCAAGTGAGCCTAGAGAGTGCCTTCTCTTTCGAGTGGCAAAGGATCACTTTCTTCGTGAGAGCCTAATGGTTGATACCTATAAGTAACAGTGAAGCCGAAACGATTCGCGAGTGTGAGCGAGATGTTATCACTGAGAACCCACTAGTTACAATCGAAGTGTACTCACGTCGGGGTCGACTTCTCACGGATGTGTCATCTGTGAATTTGTTGACTGATGCGGATCCCATCTAGTGATATTCCGGCTAGTACTGGCGTACTCTTGTGAAGGTCAAAGTTTGGCCAGTACCCGGTGTTTGACTATGTCGGAAGTAAGTCGTTTGTGTTCGTCGGTGGATACTCCTCTTTTTAGTTGTCACCTGCGAGGGGATTCCAGTTTAATCATCCAGATCAGTGAAGTCGAGTATCTTCAATTAACTAACGATCCATGTCGGCGACATGATGTCGCTGTTAAGCATCCGTGTCCCACCAGCGGCAGGTTTGCCCTACCATGGTCTATAATATATGGACAACACAAAGCGAGTATTTTAATACGGTACTATTAGTGCACTAATTAGTCCATCATGCATTAGTAATGAGCACGAGAGCTTCCGCCGTAGCACAGGCGCTCGTAGTTGAGCCGTCTGTTTTTGCGCAGTCGCTCTTTCAGCGGTGGCGTTCTGCGCTCGGCATCTGAAGTGAATAACGATATTGTGATTGATGAATCAACGGTGCTTATCGCGCTTGTGTTGAGGGTTTTCCACATCTATAATATTTCCGAATATCAGATTGGTTTGTTATCACAATGCCTGCTCGTCGCACCAGAGTTCTTCCGAGTTGTTGAGGTGCTGCTTCTCTCACTTTCGCCAGCTGACTCTGAACTCGCCGAAGAGGCGAATGACAGTGTCTGGGACTACTTCAAGATAGCCTGAACGACTATCAAATCGATTTATAGCAGGTGACACGGGTACTTACCGAGCTTGGTACCATTCGTAGTGCAGCCTTCACCCTTCGGTCTGGAGCACTGGTTTCGTAGGCTATATCACCGTCGGAGCTGTGTGGCGCCGTGGCTGAGTGTACCTGGAGAGATTACGCTAAAGTGGTAGTTTACAAAAGATCTTTGTCTCCTTTACTACGTCGTTTCTTGGTTCAGGGGCACTGTGGCTCGATGGTGCGGATTGCTGCTCTCCCGTACTAACATACTGCTCTGTCGCTGAGTTTTCTATGGGACCGCAACGTGTCCTTCCCGTTGTAAGGCAGATGCTACCTGGTTGGTCTCTATAAGGGCATTCATGAAGCATTTCTGCTGTGGATGGCGGGTGCTGGATGTCTGAATCGGATAGGATCACTGATCCTGGATCAGGTTAGTGACTCGAGCCACATCTCGCTCTAAATCGATTCGCGAAATCTCACCTGGCAGGATCTCGCAATATTGCTGAGACATGTCGATCTTTCGTGCCTTTTGTGGGAGTCGTATCGACATTTTGGCACCTGCTATATTCTTTGAAATGCCGTCAATTCTATCTTGATAGCTTCCATCGATCTCCAGCGCAGTTGTTTTCGTGTATCTATGACATGAAATAAAATTAGAACTCCTGTTCAATGATCAGGATTGAAGCATGGGTGGTCAACTATCTAATATCTCTTACCGTGGTCTCCCACGCGAACATGGAGCAAAGCTGACCAGATCTTCGATGCTGCTACGGCCATCTCTCAAATCCAAGTATCCTTGTTCCAGTAGGCGGACCCCTAGGCTATGCTCGCAGACCCTCAGATATTTCGTTTTATAACAGGTACAAGCGAACTCCTCTGTGGCATCGATGATATGCACATTGCTTGTAACGTCACGGAAATGTTCCCAACTCCCCCAATCAGTTGATGGATGCCCCAGGAAGCGACATACATAGTGGGCCAATACTCGATCTAGAGTAGGCTGGTCAAGGGCTTTCTCCATCATCCTCGATGAAGGAATCAAGTAGTAACGGGAGCGTGTCGTTTCGTGAACATAGATGACTGTGTCTTCTGATGTCGCCCACTTGGCTGCGGATATAGCATCTTTGATTGTTGTCGGCTTATCGCCACCGGCGTGAAGCCACGTATAATCGCCGTATGCCTTCATTATTTCTTTCACCAATATGTCGAACGTTGCTCCCTGTTTAATCTTACCTGATTGGGAAATGAAAGTAAGATACTGAGATCATAAATCAAAGATCTGAAATTTCGGATTCCCTGTTGCAAATTGAATTTTACGTTCGTTTCATGATTTCAACGAGGCTATCGAAAGCGAGATAGTTCATACAATCTTAATTGCATTCGACTCAATCTCAGGGGCAGGATTTCTTTCAAGTGAAGTGGATTTTCTGCGAAGTGGATCCGTTCGATTTGCAGTTTCGGTTTTTTTCTTCCTAGCTCTCAGCTCTGTTTCGGGAAATATGAAATCAATATAGATTCATAAAGTTAAGAATCACAAATACAGAATATCGCAGGTCACATTACCTGTCTTGCAGGCGTGGTTTATTCCTTCCACAGCACAAGTATGCCGTGGAACGTTCCAAGGTATACCATATGCTCCGATGTACCAACCTGCCTTGGTTAACACCCAGGTGGGGACGAAATATTTTACTAGGAGGGGATGTGTTCTACCCCACCGTTTGACGAATTGTTTGATCCCGTCTTCGAATAGTCTGTCGCTAGCTGCACAGTGGAGTGCCTTCAGATCACGGAAGAGCTCAGATTTTCTCGCTGCAGCGGCCTCCTTCCAACCTTCAGTGGTTGTATTTATATAACTTGTCTTCTGGAGGACTTGGCGGTACATGTGCACCCAACAGTACAATCTGAAATTCTGCGAAGCCATAGGTGGCCACTGTAAGTTGGGAGCAAGCCCTATCGGATTCAGTGCACCGTAGACCTGAGGGGAATTACGACTTATACTACTACTACCACTACTATAATACTACTATTACTACCACTACTATTACTACCATAATACTACTATAATAATACTACTATAATAATACTACTATAATAATACTACTATAATACTACTATAATACTACTATAATACTACTACAAACGACTATAATACTTACTACAATAGTACTACTATAATACTTATTACTATAATACTTACTACTACTATAATACTTACTACTATAATACTTACTACTGTAATACTACTATGATACTTACTACTATAATACTACTATAATACTTACTACTATAATACTACTCTAATACTTACTACTATAATACTACTATAATAATACTAATACTACTACTACTACTACTACTACTACTACTACTACTACTACTACTACTACTACTACTACTACGACTACTACGACTACTGCTACTACTACTACGACTACTACTACTACTACTACTACTACTACTACTACTACTACTACTACTACTACTACTACTACTACTACTACTACTACTACCACTACTACTACTACTACTACTTCTCGATATGCGTTGCTAAATGACTCTGCACTATCCCCAATCAATGTATCAGGCCTATGGTTTATTCCGAGCTCTTCGCAATGCCGACGGAGGGCAGCAAAGAGGGCTGTGACCTCAGTTGCTGTCTCCTTGCATGTCAGCGCGAAGGCCAGTAATCTGAACTGGCCAGATGCATTGATGCTACCACAAACCAAAGTTTTAAAGCCCAGCCAGCTCAGACCATTGGTAAAGTCTACTGTGATGTTGGGGATGGAGGCGTTGTTAGACAGTAGACCGGTGGTAGAGAATATGAAGTACGTGTTGGGTCCCATCATGTAATCGAGACAGTATGCTTCGTCTGGCTCCGAGGGAGTGGCCAGCTTGGACTCACACCAAGCACGTATCTCAGCTTTGGTGTTACCAATCCTCTCGTCTTCCCTCTTCTCCGTGCGGGATCGCTTGTTATAAATTGCCTTCATTATTTTGCTCCCTTCTTGGTTAGGCGGCAATTGACCCAGTTCCCGCAAGGAGCGGAAACTCTGACTAGCATCCAGGCCTTCCTTAGTATGACGCTCAACCAGATTCATCGCCGCATTGCTCAGAGTCGGCTCCTGCTGAAACACATAATCCGGTAAGCGCTCGTGTTGGTGGGTCTTGTATGGAGACTGAGCGAAACGAACTTGGAATGTGGAATTCGACTCGACTATCTGTGCTCTGTAACCGCAAGGTTGCCAGCCCCTCCGTCGATGATAAGTGCATACGAATTTGTGGTAACGAACACCGTCCTTAGCTACGTAGGATCCTTTACTGGTCACACCATGACCGCTAGCTGAGACCAACTTCTCCCTCGCACTTTTGAATGAGTCGAATACTTCGCCTCCTGGGATGTATGTGACATCTCGGTGTGGTAGATTTTCCCTGTCACCGTCATTTTCAGATATAGTGCGAGCAGCTAGATCTTGGCTGCTCATAGAATAACCATGAGGCTCTTCCTCAAGCCATGATGAAAGCCAGGCCATGAACTCGGTTGTTGATGGTTCCGGTGGTAAGGATGGCGATCTGGTACCTGAGGTTGTTCGTGAGTGTTACATCGTGCGTGAGTGTCCCTAACCTCTCGGATTGGGGCTGCTATTCGCTGCTGATGTACTTCGGGGTGGGGTAGAGTTAGACATGGTATTCGATATGATATTCGAGACACCAAAGTTCAGCAATCGCTGACATGAACGGTCAAATCTCGTCCACGCTCCCCAACTCTATAGTTCACAGAATCTAGGTGTATGTTTGAACTGTATCAGAATAGCCGTGGATATGATATTCGAGACACCAAAGTTCAGCAATCGCTGACATGAACGGTCAAATTCCGTCCACGCTCCCCAACTCTATAATTCACAGAATCTAGGTGTATGTTTGAACTGTATCAGAATAGCCATGGATATGATATTCGAGACACCAAAGTTCAGCAATCGCTGACATGAACGGTCAAATCTCGTCCACGCTCCCCAACTCTATAATTCACAGAATCTAGGTGTATGTTTGAACTGTATCAGAATAGCCATGGATATGATATTCGAGACACCAAAGTTCAGCAATCGCTGACATGAACCCTCAAATCTCGTCCACGCTCCCCCACTCTATAGTTCACAGAATCTAGGTGTATGTTTGAACCGTATCAGTCATGGACATTATAATTCGACTTCGAATTAGACTGAGAGCTTAACCATGATGCTGCATAGAATGCCACACAAGGTATTATTATCGATGGCAAGACGTCCTGGAGAGCATCTGGCGAAAGAAAAGTTAGGGGCACGCAAGAGCATGTTCGGGGCAAAAAGAGTATTTTAGGGGCAAGCGGAGAAATTTCGGGGCGCGGCGAGCATTTTCGGGGCGCGCATGAGAATATGCCGGTGTTGGTCAAGTTGTCAATGTATAACTCGTAGAACTCAATGCAGAGTAGGTTGAGGTGCAGCAGTATACAAAGCGTCAATGTGGGCCTTATGTTCGCTATGTGCTTACGTACACATCTATACTAAGTTGAGCAAGATAGCACAAGATAGCAAGAATAAGTTGCGACTAGTAAGTTGGTCAACACTCCGGGGGGGGGAGTTTCGGTCGGAGGTTGAGACGACAGGACAATGAGAGAGAATAGGGACTGATGTTCGACTGTAAGATAACTTCATAATGAGCATAAGACTGACTGACTAACAATAATCATATCATTCATCATCCTCAACATCCATAACTTTTTTCAAATTCCCGATATATTCATACTTGACATCATTATCGGTAAGAGACTTGACGATAGCAGCAATAACACCGTTAATACCAACCACAGTATAGATATCACTGAGCCAACGTTGAGAGAGTTTATGACTGAGACAGTCAAAGTTGTATCTGACGACTTTATCACCAACAGTGAGCTTAGTGAAATCGGATCTCAACGTAGTAGTAGCTCCATAAACATCTCTTGATCTCAGGGAAGTCTCCAAGTTCTCAGTGATCCATTGATGGGTGTCAGTAAT
>NW_003216446.1:118625-126334 GCF_000006405.1 Perkinsus marinus ATCC 50983
GCGGTAAAGCTCTACCATAAATGAAGTGACCATCGACCGCGAACAGAGAGCTTCCTAAGGAGGGCCGGCAAACGTTATTGCATAAATAAACAGCTCTAGGAAGAAGTCGATACCAATCAGCTTGTAAGCCAAGGGAACCACTCTTCTGCAATAGACCACGTAAGATACGGTTGATAGAGTGATGCTTCGCTTCATGCCATCCGCTAAGATAACTTGTATGTCCTGGACAACGGGACCACCTAATACCAGTCGCTTTGGTCCATGCCACGACTTCAGAAGAACTGAACCTCGCATCAGAATCAGATAAAATACCCATCACATATCCATGCTCAAGCATGATAGAGTCAAGGGCTTCGACTAAAGCATTAGCTGGGCAATGATCCTTAACCACTCTTTGTACAATGTAACCCGAATAACTGTCAACGCATATCAGAGCCATGATACCATCATGATCAGCAGATCTTACACCTGGTTGGGAATGTGGACCTATCAAGTCAATACCCACGATCTCCCAGACACGAGTAGTTCTTAAGCATGGCTCAAAGTCGGGCGAGTCGAGCTGCAGGGCTCGACTCGACTCGACATTTCTCCGCCACCGGGCTCGACCGAGTTCGACTCGTCGAAAATCAGACGAGCCTCGACTCGACTCGCCGGACTCGACATGCCGGAAGGTGGTCAATACCATTGACTCAATAGGTACTAACTGTGACTAATGCCAACTAGGTTCAACCAGGTCTATGGAAGTCTCCCATTGGAAGACTTCAGCTGTCAGGTACGCATCTGTGAATGAACGTTATGTTCACAGACTGTGAGCATAACGTTCACAGATACCGTTCAATTTGAACGGTTCAAACTTGCAAATTGCAAGTTTGAACCTTGGTGTCACGAATATCATATCCGCGGCTGTTCTGATACAGTTCAAGTATACACCCAGATTCTGTGAAATATAGTGGGGGATCATTGACGGGATTTGACCGTCAATGTCAACGAGTGTTGAACTTCGGTGTCTCGAATATCGTATCCGTGGCTATTCTGATACAGTTCAAGTATACACCCAGATTCTGTGAACTATAGAGTGGGGGAGCGTGGAGGGAATTTGACCGTCGATGTCAATGATTGTTGAACTTTGGTGTCTCGAGTATCATATCCGTGGCTGTTCTGATACAGTTCAAGTATACACCCAGATTCTGTGAACTATAGAGTGGGGGATCATGGACGGGATTTGACCGTCAATGTCAACGATTGTTGAACTTCGGTGTCTCGAATATCGTATCCGTGGCTATTCCCATACAGTTCAAGTATACACCCAGATTCTGTGGACTATAGAGTGGGGGAGCGTGGACGGAATTTGACCGTCAGTGTCGACGATTATTGAACTTCTGTGTCTCGAATATCATATCCATGGCTATTCCCATACAGTTCAAGCATACACCCAGATTCTGTGAACTAAAGAATTGGGGAGCGTGGACGGAACTTGACCGTCAATGTCAGCGATTGCTGAACTTCGGTGTCTCGAATATCATATCCATGGCTATTCCCATACAGTTCAAGTATACACCCAGATTCTGTGAATTATAGAGTGGGGGAGCGTGGACGGAATTTGACCGTCAATGTCAGCGATTGCTGAACTTCGATGTCTCGAATATCATATCCGTGGCTGTTCTGATACAGTTCAAGCATACACCCAGATTCTGTGAACTAAAGAATGGGGGAGCGTGGACGGAATCTGACCGTCAATGTCGACGATTGCTGAACTTCGGTGTCTCGAATATCATATCCGTGGGTGTTCTGATACAGTTCAAGTATACACCCAGATTCTGTGAGCTAAAGAATTGGGGAGTGTGGACGGAACTTGACCGTCAATGTCAACGATTGCTGAACTTCGGTGTCTCGAATATCATATCCGTGGGTGTTCTGATACAGTTCAAGTATACACCCAGATTCTGTGAACTAAAGAATTGGGGAGCGTGGACGGAACTTGACCGTCAATGTCAACGATTGCTGAACTTTGGTGTCTCGAATATCATATCCATGGCTATTCCCATACAGTTCAAGTATACACCCAGATTCTGTGAACTATAGAGTGGGGGAGCGTGGACGGAATTTGACCGTCAATGTCAGCGATTGCTGAACTTCGGTGTCTCGAATATCATATCCATGGCTATTCCCATACAGTTCAAGTATACACCCAGATTCTGTGGACTATAGAGTGGGGGAGCGTGGACGGAATTTGACCGTCAATGTCAGCGATTGCTGAACTTCGATGTCTCAAATATCATATCCGTTGCTATTCTGATACAGTTCAAGCATACACCCAGATCCTGTGAATTATAGAGTGGGGGAGCGTGGACGGAATTTGACCGTCAATGTCAGCGATTGCTGAACTTCGATGTCTCGAATATCATATCCGTGGCTGGTCTGATACAGTTCAAGCATACACCCAGATTCTGTGAACTAAAGAATGGGGGAGCGTGGACGGAATTTGACCGTCGATGTCGACGATTGCTGAACTTCGGTGTCTCGAATATCATATCCGTGTGTGTTCTGATACAGTTCAAGTATACACCCAGATTCTGTGAACCAAAGAATTGGGGAGCGTGGACGGAACTTGACCGTCAATGTCAACGATTGCTGAACTTCGGTGTCTCGAATATCATATCCATGGCTATTCCCATACAGTTCAAGTATACACCCAGATTCTGTGAACTATAGAGTGGGGGAGCGTGGACGGAATTTGACCGTCAATGTCAGCGATTGCTGAACTTCGATGTCTCGAATATCATATCCGTGGCTGTTCTGATACAGTTCAAGCATACACCCAGATTCTGTGAAGTAAAGAATGGGGGAGCGTGGACGGAATTTGACCGTCAACGTCGACGATTGCTGAGCTTCGGTGTCTCGAATATCATATCCGTGGGTGTTCTGATACAGTTCAAGTATACACCCAGATTCTTTGCACTATAGAGTGGAGGAGTGTGGACGGAATTTGACCGTCAATGTCAGCGATTGCTGAACTTCGGTGTCTCGAATATCATATCCATGGCTATTCCCATATAGTTCAAGCATACAGCCAGATTCTGTGAACTAAAGAATGGGGGAGCGTGGACGGAATTTGACCGTCAATGTCGACGATTGCTGAACTTCGGTGTCTCGAATATCATATCCGTGTGTGTTCTGATACAGTTAAAGTATATACCCAGATTCTGTGAACCAAAGAATTGGGGAGCGTGGACGGAACTTGACCGTCAATGTCAACGATTGCTGAACTTCGGTGTCTCAAATATCATATCCATGGCTATTCCCATACAGTTCAAGTATACACCCAGATTCTGTGAACTATAGAGTGGGGGAGCGTGGACGGAATTTGACCGTCAATGTCAGCGATTGCTGAACTTCGATGTCTCGAATATCATATCCGTGGGCTTTCGGGTTCTTGGACAGTGGAAGAACGCGAAGCTAATTTTTGTCGGTCCGCCTTCGGCGGACAACGACCACCGTGGCGGCGACTTAGTCACACTTCGCAAAGCGGACTTCGCATACCATGCGAGTTGCCTCTTCGAGGCTCGACGGGACTCGACCGAGGCTCGCAGGGAAGTAAGAAATTGTGAAACTCGACCGAGCTCGACCGAAAAACGAGTCGAGCTTCGAGGCTCGGCCGAGCCGAGCCTCGACTTTGAGCTATGTTCTTAAGAGCTTGCGACCTAACTGATGCCTTCTTGTACGATTGCCACGTTGACAAATGCAAATAGGGCAACGATGCTCAATAGAACGAAACAACCGCACCTTTCCACAATCATAGCGATCCATCACGGTACGAAATAGGCGATAATGGTTTATATGCCCAAAATAACGATGCAATACTTCAGCCACTTCACGGCATAACTTAGATGGCACAACAATAGCACCGGTAACCCGATTCCTCACATAAGATTGATCACCATCTTCATCAACAGTAACTAGCTCAAACTTACGTAACACACGTGAACTGATGGGCCCAGATTGATCGAAGAAAGGTTTAAGAATGGGATCTACACGCTGCTCTCTCAGGATTTTACAGTAAAATTTTTACTCCTAAGATCATCATCAATAGCATCATCTATAACGAGAAAATAATCTCCATTACGTTCACTAACAACTGGAGGGACGGAAGATACAATACCATCATCATTCCGGCGGCGGGCAGAATTAATAGACTCCAATACGGAATGATCGAGAAAAGGTGGATATAGCGATGAACCTCTCGAAAATATATCACTCACATTCATACTACCGGGAATGTGATATACTGAACCACCATTCTGAAGTAATATATCAGCAATAGTTCTAAGATTATCAACTTCCCACTTAGGCATATCTTTCAATAGTGGCTCAACATTAGGAAAAATACCTAAAGTTTTACGTATACGGTGATAGTTAGCCTCATTATCAGTAAATAATAGAGGACGAACTCTGATATTGGGAAGGATACTAGTAAGAGCCTTAATCACATCCTTGAAACTGTGCAGTACTTGCACACAAGCAAGTAGCTCTTTACGGACTATCGTCCAACACATACGACCACGATCAATGAGGCGTGAATGGCAAAAAATAGGATTCAGCACTGTATCCGTGATAACATTAGCCGTAGCATAAACACTTGAATCCGCGAAGCAATACATTATTCCGTCCGACAGAAAAGAAAGATATCTAGGAATTGGGGGAGATCTACGAAATGACTCCATCAATTCTAGTAAAGTCTTGAATGTAGTAGTGGAAATAAAAGCATCAACATCAGCATTATCATCAGCTTCTCTTCTCAAACACATACGCATCGCTAAGATAATGTGGCTTGAGACACCACAAGGGTCATAGAATCTGGCTATCCAACTCATCACATCCCTTTGAGTGAGGGACACTATAGACTTATCACTCTTCTCACTATGCAAAATAGGTGGTAGTAGAGGGCCTTCTTGATTACCCACCGTATCATTAGGATGCCAAAGTAGACCAAGGACTTTACGAGGCTTCAATGTCGGAGGGCGAACAACTCTCTTGCTCTCCTGACAATTGAATCCATGAGACTTACACACCGACAAGAGGCAAGCAATAGCCTCGTCTAACAAAGATTGAGAAGCAGCTCCTACTATGAGGTCGTCCATATAAGGGGAAAATGCGACATGATACTCACCATCAAGAAGCTCAGGATGCCGAGATTTGAACAACTGATTAGCTTCATTACACATCAATTGCATCGCATGTAAAAGAGCGGCAGCTGAATGTGGAGCGCCCATTGGAGGAGCTGTCATACGATAAAGTGCTCCTTTCCAGGGCAAGCAGAACATAAAGGCTACATCACTGCTGTTACGGAGCATATAAAAAGCTTTCTCCAAATCTAGCACTGCAACGTGGGAGAATGCTCTAAACGTAAGAATAGATGGGATAGTGCTACGAAGTATGGCATCCTGAGGTGACTTAACAGCTCCTAGTCCAGAGCCAATAATATGTCTATTATAGACATATTATTGGCTCACATTATGTCTATTATAGTATAGACAGTCTATACTGAGATCCCCTAAGGACTGGCCTCACAGGAGTGCTGGTACTAGTCGTACTTAGTACCGGGTAGTGAGGGATAATACCGAAAACTTTATGATAATCATTCGGATCGACCTTAATCAAAATATTACGTCGAATATACTCATCAAATACTTGGGAATACTTATCAAATAAACCAGAATCATATAGTCTTTTAGCAAGACGATTATCACTAGAGATTACTTTATCAATATCATTAATCGATGGTTTGGGAGGACGCTTTTCGGAAACCCATGGAACCCCATACGTGAATCTCTCGACATCAATAACATTATCATGCTCATCAATATGAGTATCAGAAGTGAGACCTTTATAAGCCGTAACATTATAATTAGAGACACTCGATTCAACTGATTCTACGGTCGGAAGAGACTCTACAAAAGACTTATCAATCTTTGTGGGGTTTTCAATATTCCAAGGATCCGACGCATCTACTTCCCAAGGCTCTTCAGAATCAACCATCAAAAATGCTAAATGCGAATCCTCATCTCTATCCCCATCCTTGGCTAAACGACCATCAATTGGTAACACTGAACGATTCGAATAGCGAGCTGAAGAGTCAGTATCCGGGGGCACATGATTAGGCTCCTTCTCTTCTTTTGATGCATCTCTTCTTCTATTGGCAGCTATAGAACGGACATCTGACTCTGAAGTGTCAGCTCGTAACAACATTTGATCGTTGGACAAATAAAGTAGGAGGTTCAAATCACGCATACATGATAGGCCAAGGATTAGTGGGAAAGCGAGCGAGGAATACACGATACACCAGGTGGAAACGGTCTTATGAGGTGTACCAATAGTTAAAAGAACGCTCTCATTGCTAGAGAAACTCCTATTATCAGCCACCGTAACAGAGTAGTTAACACATTTCCGAGCTTTTACATAGCCAGGAGGTAGAGTCTCTAAGAAAGACTTCTTGATGAAGCATCTTACTGCTCCTGTATCTAGGAGCGCTCTACAATCATATTTCTCCTCTGACACATCAGAGCATATAGAGATAGTGGACATCAGTGGAGCAGCCTTAGTGGACTGATCATCAACTTTAGTAGTAATAGGGCCTTGGAAGGATGCAGAACATGCTGGGAAACAGGTCTCATCAACTATGGCGTCTACGGCCATCGAAACCCACGTTGCCTCATTAATGGAGGCCTTTGAAGGCGTCGTGGATCTCACTGTTTGAGCATTCTGCATCTCCTCTGTCATATCTTCTGACGGGATAGCATTGGAAGACGTCGTTCGGGATTGGGTAGTAGCAGCTGTTGCATCTGCTGGTGCCGTAGTTGATGATGTCGTTGGGACCGCATTTCTGCAAGCACTTGCAAGGTGATTCCGACCACCACACCTTCGACAGGTCACTCTTCTCTGAGAGGTTAGAATACGGCATGCATCACGTCTATGACCACCACGACCGCAACAGAGGCATCTCTTCTCATAAGCAGCAGGAGACGGACTCGGGCATTGTTCTGTAGAGTGACCACTTTGCCAACATCTCAGACACTTATTCTCACGGCGTAGTTTTTCAAAATCGACAAAGAAGCGTTGACTTTGTGCTTCAATAGTAGGAATTGCATCAACTGCTTGCAATGGGGTTGACGATTGCTTAAACTCACTGGTTACTACTGGTGACGATTGAAGCTCCAATGAACGTGAACGACTTAACATCAGAAGGCGAGCCCTCCGGAAAGGGACGCTATCAAGTCTATATGCTAATATCCAATCATTGTAAGGGGGCCTTAAGGTAGCACAATACAAGTCATATAACTCATCATCAGTAACGACACTACCTTGGAGCTTCAACCTAGATACGATCGACTCAACTTCTTGAAAAAAGTTAAGTAAAGAGACATCTGATCGATGAACTAATGTGTTCAACCGCTTACGCAATCGACTATTGTCACCAGCATCGTAATACAAAGTATGCAATTCCTTTTTCAAGTCATCATACAACGACGAAACGGGAAGTAAGGATAGATCACGATCTTGTAACACATCTTTTACACTACTATCCAAACTGTAATAGAGAACAAAGTATGCCGTGGCAGACTTTTCATCTATAGCTGTCTGCTTCAGCAATCTAGTAATCTGAGCTAAATGCCCGGTTATAGTAGGGCCATCTCTGCTAACCTTCCATGGTT
>NW_003216446.1:126434-230416 GCF_000006405.1 Perkinsus marinus ATCC 50983
CTTTGCCAACATCTCAGACACTTATTCTCACGGCGTAGTTTTTCAAAATCGACAAAGAAGCGTTGACTTTGTGCTTCAATAGTAGGAATTGCATCAACTGCTTGCAATGGGGTTGACGATTGCTTAAACTCACTGATTACTACTGGTGACGATTGAAGCTCCAATGAACGTGAACGACTTAACATCAGAAGGCGAGCCCTCCGGAAAGGGACGCTATCAAGTCTATATGCTAATATCCAATCATTGTAAGGGGGCCTTAAGGTAGCACAATACAAGTCATATAACTCATCATCAGTAACGACACTACCTTGGAGCTTCAACCTAGATACGATCGACTCAACTTCTTGAAAAAAGTTGAGTAAAGAGACATCTGATCGATGAACTAATGTGTTCAACCGCTTACGCAATCGACTATTGTCACCAGCATCGTAATACAAAGTATGCAATTCCTTCTTCAAATCATCATACAACGACGAAACAGGAAGTAAGGATAGATCACGATCTTGTAACACATCTTTTACACTACTATCCAAACTGTAATAGAGAACGAAGTATGCCGTGGCAGACTTTTCATCAATAGCTGTCTGCTTCAGCAATCTAGTAATCTGAGCTAAATGCCCGGTTATAGTAGGGCCATCTCTGCTAACCTTCCATGGTTTCGCAGCCAGCCCATTGTTGACAATCTCCAACCGTGCCTCCTTCTTCTCATCCCTGTAACCACGACCACGACCACCATAGCCCTCATGCTGCGCTGACCTCTCCTGAAGTACTGGGGATGCAGCCTCGTGTGAGGTCTCTCTAGGGGAGGTCTCACGGGGGGGCGTGAACTGGGTGTTCGAGGGTGGAGTTAACTGAACTCCAGACTTCTTTCTTGCAGTGCGACCCATGATAGGATTCTCGGATGATTGTTGGTCAAGTTGTCAATGTATAACTCGTAGAACTCAATGCAGAGTAGGTTGAGGTGCAGCAGTATACAAAGCGTCAATGTGGGCCTTATGTTCGCTATGTGCTTACGTACACATCTATACTAAGTTGAGCAAGATAGCACAAGATAGCAAGAATAAGCTGCGACTAGTAAGTTGGTCAACACCGGGGACCCATCGATTATGGGGCGAGCGAGAAGTAAATTGCGTATCAAAGTCCGCAGTTCGATCCGGGCAAGCGACAATTCTCCGCCATTTTTACCCACAGGTTACTAATAATAATCGTATTCTACCTCACAATGGAGTCTGCAGAAGATACTTCCTCACCCGACCTCGACCGAAACGGGTCTTGTTGGGCTACAGCTAAAGTAGCACTCTTAGTATGATGGTGACGATTTAGAAGAGGAATCTTTAGGTTGACCGCACAGCCGAGAAACGGAAAGATATTCGTATCATATTCGGTTACGGCTCGATAATGTGGCGGCCAGCGCTTGACTATGTAAGTTGTGGGTTGGTAACAGTCAACGATAACATCATCAATTCTCAATTTCTACAATAATGAATATATTCTAGAAAATTACGAATTTAATAAGTAACTTTTCTTTCTCCTTACACGAAATTTCAATTCCACCAAACCTTGATGGCACTCTCGTTAGTAGTCGCCGATGGAAATCTTATTATTTCGTTGTGGAATGGAAACGGGTCCTCACTGCAGTCAGACGAGTGAAGCTCTCATACATGTACTGTACTATACTGTACATCTACTGTCCCGAAATGGCTAAATCTAGTGCTCGTTGTTCTCCCAAAAATTTTCGGAAAAACGGTTTATTTTCAGGTCGATTGTTTTCCCGCAAAAGCAAAAGGTTTCGTTCGACGTTTTTGGCAGTCCAGCGTTGATCACCGAGGAACAGTTGCCTACCCTGGAAGGTTCGATCTGATAATACGAGATGGATCTCTATTTCTGAGTCCTTCTAGAGTGGCGACACTACTGCGATGCAAGGACTTGCCTGAAGTTAGTGGTGTTGCTCACCCTGAGGAGGGAGTGTGGGGTATGGCTTACGTGTTGAAGGAAGACGGTTTAGAGAAAACCATGGAAGTAATGATCATGTTGTTACGGCTGATTTGACGTTATTTAATGTTACACACTGTGTTGTATGAGATTTGTGGAAAAAATGGTATGGAAAGAAATGGTAGCTTTTGTTCATGTTCGCTATACGTGAACCATCACTCAGCGCCGATGTGTAAATTCATCACTGACACTCAGGTGGTCGCTTCCATTTCAAATGTCGTTTTAAGATTGCTATCTTGTCGTATTATCGGTATTTATCCTCCTGAATTTTGATTACATGCTATCGTACCTATTTTGAATCTTATCATGATCAACCTGTGGATACCTTTTTCTAGATGCTGGATATCCGCGAGAAGAACGGTTACACTAGGACCGTCACGACACTATACGATGCCAATGACAATTCGATCGGTAATTGAGTTGTATATGTCTATCAGGATCGTTTACCTCAGGAGAATGTTTTCTGTATTACGGCTCGGTGAATACTTCTGAAAATCCGATGTTCACTGGCGCTGAGACGATAGAGTCGATCGCGAGGCGAGTTCGGAGTGCAGTTGGACCTAGTGGGGCTAACGCTGATTATGTAATCTAAAAACAGGAATAGTGGAACTGAGAGTACTCGTTGAGGATGCATTAGTAGTAGTAGCGAGGCGCTGTATAAGGACCTCGTTATGAGGGCACGGGTAGGGGTGTCGGTGGATTCATCCGAGCTTGAGAGTACTTGTTACGGATGCATTAGTAGTAGTAGCAGGATGATAGTAGCCTAATGGTAGAGGGGGAGTCTTTATGTGTTGTTCATTGGTTAAAGCAGATGACCGGTTGAAGATTTCGAGGATGGGAAGGGGTAGAAAAGTATTACTTAGTGCTTTATGTCATGTTCATCGCAGTAACGGTTTCACCTCGGGGCGAGCGAATTTGTATATGAATCTTTCATAGTGAGGCGCTGTAGGGAGTAGATAGAGTATACAGATGGTGGGAGTATTTCTGTTGGATATGTATGGTTGTGGTGTAGGTTTACCGACTGTGGAGGTGCTTGCAGTCGTTGGGCGTTAGGGATGATCACGTCAATGCGTTATACGACGCGATAAAGGCCGCGTGACTCGGGTTCGATCCTTGCACCTGCTGTTTTTACACAATTTCTGTTGAGAATTATTTCTAACAGTAGTTTCTGCATAACAGTCTCTTCTTTAGTTGCCTCGCAGGCTCATACGGATGATGAGCTTCTTGTCTCAGTCCACGGCGATATTTTTGTTGACTGAAATCATTCGGTCAGTTCATTTTTAGTATCATACTCAACTTTAGTAGACAACTTGTGGATAGACTTTGCAGCAGTGATGTTGTTTTCGTTCAGATTTATTATAGCGTTTTTAGTGCTTTCACCAAAAGTGGTGTTTTTCATATCTAGGGAAATCTAATGAACGGAGTTATTTTACATTTTTCCGAACTTGATTTTTTCATGCGCATAATCAGTACCCCCTTTATACATGCCTTTACCTTCCCCACCATACGATGCAGGAATAGGCGTCGACCCACCGTCAGCAGCTGGAGGGTATCTTGCAGATGATGAGAGCATTCTTGATGATGATTTGAGTTTCCTCCAAATTGGTAATAGCAGTTCTCAGGCGATTCGGAGGTATTTTTCCTATCAGCGGTGAATCGGATGGATTCTACTTTGTGTGAGGAGATGACGAATGTGTGTCATCGGGCTGCGGTGGTGTTGTTTGTTATTTTGTTGTTGGCGTGGACGTGGTAATAAGGGGAAGTGGAAATGGAGTGGTATCGAAATGGATATACTGTGTGGTTTAATCGCAATATCTAACGTGTTTTGATTTTCATGCTGACTTCGGGTCAAAGAGTTCCCATATTTTATTTTTTCTCTCGTATAGCTTCCATTACTGTTTCGAGGAGGATCCGTATTCGTCATCTATGTGGGAGGGCGCATAGCCTTCCGATGGATTGGTGGTGTAGGAGTATCTTTTCGCATCCTTTTTGATCGATCGTGGGCCTGTTTTGCATCTTACCAGCAGCGAGCCTGGATTCGGGATATGTATCATAAGTAGTATTTTACTTGTTGATATCTATCGTTTTGGAGGCTGTTATTTGCCAGTTATTTCGATTAGAATTTGTTCGTCATTTTTTCTCGGGTGTACAGCTTGTCGTCATTGAAAAAGTAGCCCTTGGGTGTCGAGAGTTTTGAAGTGTTGTCGAGTGTAGGTACTCGAAATCGATTAAGGAATTTTATGGAAAATATGTTATGCCCAACTACGAGCCGCCAAGGGTTTCAAAAAAGGATGAAGATTCGGATAGTAGTCTTACACCTCGAGAATGACAGAAAAAGTATCTCTCGAGCGGCTTGTGTTGTTGGTTTTAGTGGAGCTCGAAAATACGTTTTAGTTTTTTATTTTTGGTATGTTACGGTATGGTGATGGAAGATCAAACCGTTAACATCTCCTCCTCCTCTTCTTCTCCACAAGATGGCATGAGAACGGTCCCGATGATGTCTCTCCCTACTATCAGTTTACTCTCTGCATCGTCATCCTTGCCGAAGGATTGTAGGCAAGGGTGGTGTGGGGAAGTTTCGGAAAAGTGTGGATTTTTTTTTCGAGCTCGAAATGGCTTGGCCTTTTAACGCCGTTCTTATCGTAGTGGATTCAGATTTTTTTTTATTTTTAGGGGGAAATTTTTTCGAATGTAGCTTGTATTTTGAGGCGGAATGTGAATTTGATATGATATTGTATTTTTTGGTATCAAGTCGATCGAGGATGGTTCTAGTAGTTTTAAATAAACGCTCTCAATCTTGGATGATATCATCGTAGTCATCCAAGATTCATATTCAATCAGTCAGAGTCATCGTAATATCGAAGTGTATAGTAATTAATATCTTTATTATATTTCAAGTGGCTCTGGGTGGAATTGAACCTGGATCGTTTGGTAGGCAACGCGATACTGACAAGGGTTTTGGTGCATACCGTGGACCGGGGTTTGACGAAACCATCATCGGAAGTGTGGAGGAATGGTGGAGGGTTGCGTCCGTTGATGGCCGCGCGAATATCGGTAATCTTCAAGGAGGAAATGTTGTGTATTTTAGCAGTATATTTATGATGGCAGGTTGTACCGGATAGCGAGGTTCCTATACCTCACAATTGGAGTGTGCCGGTATCGGTGGAAGATGATTTTGAGAAGGTAGTTTGAGATGTCCTTTCCTGTGATGGGCATCATCGTGATGATGGTAGATATTGGTCGGCGGAACAGGAGGAGGGGAGGGAGAATCGGTAGTATATGGGGAGAAGTGGCGAAGGAGTGGTATTGTAGAGAACGAGGGGAAATATTTATTATTTTTATATTTTTTTCGAGATGTTGAGTGAAAATTAGTGGCGATTTTTGTGCTTTGGGAATTTCTGTTGAATATATGATATGTTTGAATATGATTAACTCAACGTTTAAGATTATATGAGGTTTCCCGTTGGCATTACTAGAACAACAGAGGTTTTGTATGTGCAGTTTGTTCTCGCTGTAGAGGCTAAATCATGATTGAGTGAAGCGTGATAGGCTTTTGTTTCAGGGGAGTCAGCCGAGTTCGTCCCAATCGATTCGAGATAGTAGTAATGTGAAATTGAAGTCCTCAGGGGCGCGGTAATACGGGGGACGTTCGGAAGAGGGGCGGTTCACAATTTGAAGATCTTTCACTCGGCGCTTTCACTCGCAAGTTGATTTAGGATTTTCGATGATTTTGAAAGTAGTAACATTTCTCAAAAGGCGACTGTCGGTAAGGCTACCGTAACTTTCAAGAGGTCAGGAGCAAGGTACAAGGAGTGGGGGACAGGGGTATCTTGGGAGTTGCGCACAGCGAAGATTTTCGGTGTTGTCAGGGTGTTTGATATGCGGGAAGGCAAAGATGATGTTGACTCGGAAGGGTGGAGTGGAGCTGAGCATTTGAGAAAGGCGATTGGAAAGTAGGGGAGGGGCGGAAAACTTTCTGCGAAATTTGTTGTTTTTCTCGAAAAAAAAGTGAAAAAATTGTATTTTATTTCCTGGTAATTGAGATGAAGACTAGAGGCTTGTAGTCGATGTGGTGAAGCTTTGCTAGCGGTAGTTTTTCTGCTGTGTTGTCGTTCTCGCTTCAGAACATCTGTTGTTGTATCGGATTTGGGGGGAATGCAGGAATGTTTTTTGGGGGGGAAAATGGGGATATTTTCCGGTTTTTCATGTGACTCGTGATTGGTGTTTATTCGATCAGTCTGTCGCTATCTCCCGAAGAAATATCTACTGGGTGGGCATCACAGATAGCTCGGCTCGCCGGACCACAGTTGATGCAGGAAAAGAGACGAGTCAAGCAGGAGTTGAAAGTAGTCGGGGAGTGAGCTGATGATATTATCTTTTGCAGAAGAAACTAGAATTGGAATTTCATCGCGATTTGAATTTCGCACCACGTGTATGTGCTCATTGATCGGATCATTTCTCTCCACGGTAACGCCGATGAAAGGCATATATATCTTGTAGTGTTTAAAAACCCGGAATAAGTTTCAAATTGGAAGCAATTTTTCGTTTTTCAAACGAAAGTTCGCAAGTTCGTGCGGAAAGTTAGTTCGCTCTTGAATAATGAAATTTTCGTGTTAATATCAATACTCGCCGCGTATCAGCTACGACTATCTATGAGTAAGGGCCCATGCCGGGGGTCGAACCTGCGATGGATAAAAACGAGCTCTATTTGTTCTTCTCCGTCTCGATGGTCTGGTCGATGAAAAAATCTATAATTTTTTTGTGATTAAGTCTTGATGCTGTCAAAAACGGTGAAAACATTTCACAATACGGGTTTTGAGGATACGACTGTGTAGTGCACTTCCTGGTGTGAGGGGAGCATGTATTCGTAAGAATTGAAAACTTTGATGAATGCGTTTCGTCTCAGTCGTATGATGTTGCCTTTACGACCGTTCATGGGAGGCCTCCCGGAAGGGTAGATAAAGAGCCTATGCGCCCACTGTAAGTCCTAATTGGATGGTTTATGCAACCAGCACGAGCTCAATTATTTTTGACTCAGGTACACATATTACCGTGGATTAAAGCAAGCGATTGAGGAGTCGGAGCCGTCAACTGCGGCGGTGCCGAGTATCGATCGATCTCGGGCTACGATTCAGGGAAGGAGTGGTATGGGCCATCAGCCGGAGGAAGAGCCATCGACAGCAGCGTCGTCCAATCGGATGATGATGCGACTGCAATCACTGTAAGGCGGGGTGACTGGATGTGGGAAAATACGGAATTATGGTATCGGCTGAGTTCATCGTCACGCGGAAATAGAATTCGTCGCTGAGAAAAATATGGGGTTTAGTTTGGTTGTGTCTATTCACACAGTGTCATATGGATGAATTAGGAGGGTTGGAAATTTCTACTTGGAAACCTATCGACGATATGTGTAGTGCAGTTTCTTATGTAGCAGAGATTGGGCTACTGGGTATGGGTTTTCATATTTGCGTGAATTCTCACTCCCACCCAGGATCGTTACCACTTGGTTGTTGGCGATCGATTCCGACTGTTTTGAGAAACTGTGTGTGATTCAGGATTGATGAGAAATCGCGGATACGGGAAGGACTGCAGCAGTACCAGGCACGGTTCTTTGTTGAGAATCAGAGAAAGATTAAATATCACAAGGACATAGTCCCGATAGAGCGAGAATACCGAGAGTAAGCCTATCATTCGATAGGGCGTGGGATCGATCTCTGGGGGTTGGATTTTTAGATACAAGCAAGTTAAAGAGGAAATTGCCCAGTTGGAGCGAAAGCTGGGGATAGGCAATTCCAAGGAGCATCACCATCATCATGAAGACTGAGCAATGATTGAGGAGAGCATACCAGCTGAAGTATCTCCCTCCTTCTCTGTTTAAAATTTCCTGTATGCTTATCATTGATTTGAGTTGTGTTGGAGGGCTGAGGGGAAAAGCGGTCGGGCGAGCTTCATACGTTTTAGTTAAATTCATGGTGCTCTTCTGTAAAGTGGACCCCCTCCGTCGACGTCGCGATATTGCCCTATCGATTTAAACGGGCGTCAGGCGAGAGGGGTGATTAGTATACTCTCTCATTGGTGCTATGATAGGTTTTGATGCTGATTGCGGTGTACATGTATACGGTTGACGGGATATTGTGTGAAGAATGGACGGAGGAGTGAGAATTGTGGTAGAGGTAGGGCCGTATAAGGGCACGCATGCGGCGCAGTTGAGTATTACGCTACGACTACGGCTAAGTATGGCATTATGTACGGCTCGACGGAGATGGAGGGGACTGGTGAGTCGATAATGCGATCACAAGTCTCTGGGTAAAGATGGGATATTGGGTATAGGAAATTTGAAACATTTCAGTGTTGTAATCCGAGTGATTCGGACCTACTAGCAACTTGTAGTTCGTTTAAGCCATCTTCGATAGTCGTTCAGAATCATAGAAGTTATTCTCACAACATGAACGGAGGATGGTTCGTACAGCCGACGAGTAGTTTGAAGTTGAATTCCCGGAGGATCTGGAAAAGGAAGTCCCTTCAGGAGTTGCCAATGCCTGAGTCATTACGCCTCTCATCAGAGGACCTCTGCTCTCGAGCTCAGTAGTTGGTGTTGCTGAATCAGCAATGCTGATTATATATACGAAGCAAATACAGCCCAAATCTGAGTTATAGTCGACGACGTCGACTCGACGTTGGTTGGAAGGTTGGAAACGATGCACTGCATCGGATGCAGCCAACGATGCTCTGTTAACGATGCTATGCCAAAGATGCTATGCCAACGATGCTATGTCAACGATGCTATGCCAACGATGCTATGCCAACGATGCAGCCAACGATGCTATGTCAACGATGCTATGCCAACGATGCTCTGCCAACGGCAGAGCAAACGGCGGTGACGGAAACGGTAAATATGATGAGAGCGCTGGTGTCATTCGTACTCATGTGGTTGATAGACTAGGTAACGTCAATAATGCTGATTCTCAATGGGAGTTATTCATCATGAACGTGGCTGGTAATCGTACAAGGAGGGCGATTTGCGGATTCAATCAGAAGGATTACCAGGGACACCGCAACGGTTAGCAAACGATTGACAGTTGTAGTTTGCGCTACTATGGGAGACAGAAGAACAGAAATGGGAAAAATGGTTCCTATCACACTGACTGCTCTCGATAATTTACCACTGTTGATCGGCGTTGCGTTTTCCGCACTGTACTGGTGCTGTCGTCGATGGCCGATCGCCGACCAATGACGGGAGCGGTAAAAAAGAGACATACCGTTGCCGCGTTGGATTGAAATTCCTGTGTGAAAACCTCGACGTATTGGAATGGGTAGAAAGAACGGCTCGTCTTGAGGCTTTGGCGACTCCATTCTGTTATTATTTCAGGATGTGCCCAAGATGAAGTTGCAACCCGGAGATTTGCCTGGTTTGTTCCCATTGTTCACTGGCAGAAGGTTTCATTAATTGAAGAATCTTATGATTTCGTTGTGGTGGTTCGAAGGGGTGTTGAATCAGACTTGAGTCCTTCCTCGTTATGGCCGCTACAGTGATGAGCACGCCGTCTGCAGCACCACCGTCGTTGCTTACAGTAGACGCGTCAGGAGATGCATCCACGATGTTGGCTGTTGATCTATCGGCATGTGTGGACGTCGAAATGGAGGAAGAGTTACGGAGGAACCCGGGGTCGATGCGGCTTTGGTGGTATTACATTCAAGCGACGACTAAACGGATGGAGATGAAACAGAATGCCGATTTGAAGGTGAGGAAGAAGCATTGGTGTGGTATGAGTTGTGTTATTTAGGATGCCTTTATGGAGTTCCTATTCCAGCTGCACGAGAGGGCTTTGAGAGAGCTGCCGAGATGTTATAAGATTTGGCACAATTATCTCAAACTGCGGGTAGGACTATTGGTTGCCAGACTCTGTCACCAGAATGCATCGTCGTTATTTCTACTCGCACGAGTGATGTTATCATTGGTAAAATATTCTTTTCAGGAATCATATGTGGAGGATGTATGCGTGACGGATCCTGCATGTGATGTGGTAGAGGCTTGCTATGCTCGAGCGGTGTGTGTGTTGGGAAAGATGCCTCGTATATGGGAGGAGTATATTGAACACCTCACGAGACGATTGAAAATAACTTCAACGCGGCATGTGGGCTCGTTCGACTCTGAGAGTTTTCTCATTGTATTTGGTTAGGTCATCTACCAGGCGTTGAGGAGTTTACCTATCACACAGCACTATCGAATTTGGGCACTGGTGAGGTTGGGTTGGAGTGGTATGAATTATGATATTTTTGTAGGCGATGAAAATGATAAGAGAGCTGAACGTGCCAGTGAGGACTGGTGGAGAGTTGTTTAGAAGTTATCTCATGTTGGAACCGGCGCATGCAGAAACCTACGTGGCGTATTTGGAGGGCGAGGAGCAATGGGATGAGGCCGCTAAGTTGTTGGTGAGTCATCGAGTTAATGGTGTAGTGGTAGAGTGGTCGGCTGACTTATGAGAGGTCGTGGGATCGATTCTATGTGGTATTATTTCAGATGAAATTGGTTAACGATCCCGACTTCGTGTCCATGGAAGGAAAGTCCAACCACCAGCTCTGGCTTGAGCTATGCGATATGGTCACTACCCATGGTGAGCACCCCTCATATTCATGCGGTTTATAGACTCCGGGAATATGCCAACTGCATCCATGTAGCATGTCCGTGGCTGCTGCCCCTCTCAGGCCCTTCTATCAAGTCTGTGGAGGTCGACGCGGTGGTGCGTTCGGCCATAGGGAAGTTCTCAGACCAAACAGGCCGCCTTTGGAACAGTCTCGCAGACTATTACGTTCAATTGGGCAACTTCGGCAAGGTATGTAGGGATCAGATCGAAATTTCGGTAGTCATGCATTGCTTCGCTCCGCCTAATTTTCAGGCGCGTGACGTTTATGAGGAAGCGCTGGAGAGTATATCAACAGTGCGAGATTTCTCGTTGGTCTTCGAAGCCTATCAGAAGTTCCTCGAGAATCTCGTCACTGTTTACAGTGAAATGGAGGAGGAAAATGAGGAGGGCGAAGATACGGCAGGCTCGACTGCAGATCTTCTGGTGGAGGTGAGAAAGTCCCGCGTTCGATCCCGGCACCCCGCATTTTTCCCCGCAGGTTCTGGCTAAACTCATTGACCGTCGATTGGACCTCCAATCTCAAGTCAAACTCCGTCAAAATCCCAATAAAGTCTCTGAGTGGATTTCCCGGGCCAAACTTTTCAAAGATGACCCGCTGACGGTCGTTAGTAGGAATTTGCTCACTAGAATTTTGGGAAATTTTTGTCTCCAATTTCTCAGAGACTTTTGCTGAAGCTGTGAAGACTGTTGATCCGTTCCAAGCTGATGGGAGATTAAGTCGCCTTTGGATAGAATTCGCTAAGTAAGGATTTTCCGAGGGGGATGTGATCGGTATAGTAGTCGGCGGTCAGTAGTCACTGTATTAATGGGAAATTCGACAATGAATGAATTATTGGAGTTTCACCCGTGATATGAAAAACATATTTCACGACTATTGCATACAGCGAATATCGCGTTTTTCACCGAGTTTTACGCCACTTCACGTAAATCGGATGAAACTCTAAATTGTTTATCTTATGCCGAAACGTGGGGTAGCTCAAAGTGAGATCGGTAATCGATCATCAGGGCGAGCGCGGTTCTCCTCTGTTATCAGTTACTACATCAATACTGGTAAAGATATTGCGAATGCTCGGGCGGTGTACGAGAAGGCGGTGAAAGTGGAGTTTCGCAATGCGGAGGAGTTGGCGTCGGTGTGGTGCTCGTGGATTGAGATGGAGATTCAACAGAAGAATAACAAACAGGTGAGAGGAGACCTCTGAAAAAGGGGAAAGTGATTGTCGTTTGTTCTCGACCAGGCGTTGGAAATTTCGAGACGTGCGGTTGGCCAGTATAAAGGGGCGGAAGCTGGTACAGTGCAAGCTCAGCTGTCGAGGAGTGTGCGACTGTGGCATTTGGCTGCTGACTGTGAAAGATTTATTGCCAAGAATTTGGTATGCACGCATGCGCAAGGGAAATTATCGGTTCATGTTGTGGTATTAGGACACGACGAGAGCTGTTTACGATAAGATGATCGATTTGAAAGTGGCGACTCCGCAGACTTGTACGTTGTGTCACCAACGGGTGTCACCACATCACCGTTGCTGTCGTTGTAGGTATCGATTACGCTCAGTTCGAGGAGGATAACAAATACTTTGAGAAATCTTTCCAAGTTTACGAAAGGGCTGTGAGCCTGTTTCGATGGCCGCATGCCAAGGACATTTGGGTGAGTTGGTTGAGGTCTTCGGAAGTATTGATGATGGTGAATGTAGGTACTTTATTTATCCAAGTTCACTAATCGTTATAAGGGCTCGAAGTTAGAGCGATCTCGGGAGCTCTTTGATCACGCCTTAGCGCACTGTCCGAGCAAATACTGTCGCATGATGTAGGAGGAGGATGAGTATCTTAGGTTGCGGATGGTATGATACGGATTAGGTACCAGATGTATGCGCAGTTTGAGGAGAGGTATGGTCTTGCGAAGGAATCTTTGAAGATTCTCCATCGAGGAGTGTCGAAGGTTGAGAAGAGTGAACGCGTCCGCATGTGAGAGGAAATTATTATTATCAAATTTTGATCGTAAAAACTTGTCGACCTCATGCGTGTCGTTCGTCGTAGTGAAGAATATCAATACGAAAATTTGAAGAAGTTGTGGATACTATAAGAAAGAGCGCTTTGGTATTGGTCCTCTGCAAAACTATACCACGACAAGGCAGGTATATAGAAATTGATGTACTTGTTAGACAAGTCGTTTTACATTTTGTTGGTTTGAAAAATGACCATCCGAAAAAATGTATAAATGGGAGATTTTTCGGGAATTTCTATAGTTGTTAAATCGTGAGGTACAACCTTCTTATTGCTAAGACGGTAGATCTACTGGGAGCCCCTGCAACAAGGCCTATCTATGAGGAAGCTATTGGTGAGTATTGTCGTACTGTCATTTATCATACCACATTTTCTTTACTTCAGCAACTCTCGATGACGACCGTCAAATCGTGGGGATGTGCCTACAGTAAGTTCGCATTAGTGCTAATCTCGATGAGTGGATTTGAGGGAAATCGATCAAGATTCTTTCGACACCGCACGCGCGATAATTCCTGTGGTCGGGGGAAATGACCGAAGTATTTGTCAAAGACATAAATTATTAATTATAGTCCAATAGTCTTGAGAAATTGGGTGAGTTGAAGTTACCCTTCTGAGACTTGCACTGCTGTGTGGTGGGTTTTCTGTTCGAAACTTTCGTGATAGATGTGGAATTTTCAAATTTTTTACTCTTGGCGGGAGAAAATAAAATCATAGGTAGTGGTTACTGGAAAAAATATTCGTCATTTTTTCCTTGGCGCAGGTCAATATTTTCCGATTTCAGGTATAGTAATATCGAGAGAGCTATGGGTGAGATCGATCGAGCTCGAGCTATTCTCAAGCACTGCAGCCAATACTGTGACCCTAGTAAGGATTCTCCCCTTCTTTGTGATGCGCTATGGTCCATGTTTAGGTAAGGAGAAATCAGAGGAGTACATTGGCAACTTCTGGAATGAATGGAGAGAGTTTGAGCTCACATATGGCAACGCTGATACGTAAGGCAAGATGCGTCTCGTCAGAGAAGCTCAGGTTTCTGTTGGCAGGTACCGAGAATTGAGACGAATTTGGAGAAGTGTCATGGCACAGTACTCGAGGCAACACTTCAATGCTACTGATATCAGCCATCAAATTACCGAGCAAATGGAGAGGGATAAAATGGAGGGAGATGATGACAATGACGAAGTAGGTTGAAAAACAAAAGCTTGTTGATGAATTTGTATTTCTAGGCGGATCCGATGGCAGCAGCGGAGAGACAAGCTGAGCGAAAAAGAGGTGGGAAAAGATAATTTTTTTCGGGATAGTTTGAGTTTTGTCCTCAGCTCGAGAGGAAGGGGACAGTGGAGATTCTGTGACGAAAAGACTTCGAATGCAGGAAGAAAAGTTGGACTTTATCGAGAGCGCTTCATTCACTGGAGAGAAAGAAGGGTTCTCTTTCAAGATGGGTGTTAGAGGCTTGGGGTGAGGCTTCAGGGAATTTATCGGTCCATTGTAGCGTTCCTTGCAGATACTACAGAGACCTTGGTGGGCTGCTCGCACTAGAAGCTGCTCATACTGGAAGAAACGACGAAGACATAGAGTTGTCTGATGATCTATAGAGTCAATAAAAAGATCGTTTCGAAACGTTATCACACCGAATTGAGTTCGTCAGTAGTTCGGATATGAGACGATGACGCGAAGTTTGATTGGACGTCCAAGAGTGCAGGTCCAGGCTTGCATGGGGCAAATTCAAGCAAGCGTAACAAGTATCGCTCGTGCGTGCGTGGCGCACGCCATGGTGATCGACTCGAATGAGGAGGTAGTGCAACCGGTCGAGGACCAGGTGATAGCAATCTGGCTGTGCAAGAGCATCTCGAGCCGGTTCCACTCTGGAATTTTTCTTTTATTGTTTTTACTAGTTGTTTGGGGGACATTGCCTATGTGCCTGCGTGCTAGGCAATGTGACTGTGGTGTTGAGCCAATGCACGGCGTATTGTGAGGTTCGGTATTATCACCGCCCTCTGCTGCCTAGTTGGCTAACACCCAGTCTCACCCAACACTCCCAAATGACTAATACGATGCGGTGGAGCGGGCCTTGATGATATTGAACACAAAAGTCTGCATGATGGATGTTCACGAAGGACGCATTGAGTGTGATTCGCGTATTATGTGATTCACATTGATTTTTTTAATTTCGTACCAACGATTAGTCCTTGAGGAATATCACCTCCGGGAGCATGATACGATGGGAGGCAAGAAACCCCCTGCTGGAGTCGAACTGGATAGTCGATTCAGCAGACCTGATGTGGGTGATATCTTCACTCGACCACCCACCGATAGTCAGTCATGAGATGCTCTCGTTCACACCCCTAATCTTCTTGGGACATATGCAGAACCAAACGTCATGTTCGAAATCGTTACGAAGATATTCTCAGGAACACTGTAGTGAGTATTGTAAGGCTATCCTTTTTCCACTACTACAACACTCAACAGCTACATAGTAAACGGATAACTGAGTATTCTCGTATTCGTTAAAAGGTAAGTGTAAATAATCATCGAATCTTTAAGCAGACGTGAACTTGGTCACAGCCTTAGTGCCCTCACTCACAGCGTGCTTAGCCAGCTCACCGGGAAGGACCAGCCTGATAGCAGTCTGTATCTCCCTACTCGAAAGAGTCCCCTTGTTGCTGTATTTGCACAATTTACTGGCCTCGGTCATAATCCTATCGAAAGTGTCATTCACGAGGGAGTTCATAATCATCATACTCTTCTTGGAGATGCCCGTCTTAGGATGGACCTGCTTGAGGACCTTGAAGATGTAGCTGTTGAAGGTCTCTGAACGGGAACGTCTCTTCTTCTTGATGTCCTTGGACACACCACTGGCCGCCTTAGTAGGGGAAGACATATTCTTCAATACAACTGCACAACTCGGGAATACAATGCATTTGGAACATTCATCGGTCATTCATCCTCTAATTATGATCGGAAGCTTTCAGCCTACAATGAAGTTATACTACTCCCGAAGTGTAGTTCGTACAGTATGACAATTAAAGGACAAACTATATAATAGAAGATGTGATTTGAAACGAATGCACTCAAAACCAAACACCAGCGAGTCGATCGTGAAACAACATACGCAAGGGGAACTTTAGAAAAGTCCCTTGGAGTGCATGTGGAAAGCCCTAGCCCGCATCTTCCTCTCCCTCTTAGTCGTAAGATACTCCATCCTAGTGTGCCGGACCGTCCTCCTGTTGTCAACACGTCCACAACTCTCAAGTAACTGACAAGAATGCTGCTACCGGGGATCGAACCAGAGACCTCCCCACCTTCCGGAATTTCTCTGCCTTCGATTTGGCATCCAAAAATGTCCCTCCTTGCACACGGAATAATCGATGACTGAATAAAAGTGTACATCAACGACAGATGATCTCTACTCACCGAGGCCTCCCCTTCTCAGTCCACCCAACCCGCCAACAGTTCATCCTCGGATAATACATCACTTCTGAAACCGTACTGAAAGAAAACTTCCATCAAAACGATTAACCAAAATTATGGTCAGACACCTCATATCATAGGGTATCCTATCGTGAACAACATTGTATCTTCGCCGCTTCCAGAAATTTTCCGGTAGTAAATTGTAGGGATAATCAGCACCGCAGAATCGACCATCGCGGACCGTAGCTACGAACTGCTGTAATCTGCACGCATGCACAAGTCGTCAGTAAAAGATTCCCTTCCTGCCCACTTGTAATTCTTCGGCAAATACTTTGCAAATCCGTCAACAACTGCCTCCCTCTCAGGAAGGGCTCTCCACGCTGACTGAATATGGGGATGTCTGGTAACCTTAGGATGGGGTGGACGGTACCTACACCGTCACGCGCCACAAAATTCCTGCACGCATGCACAAGCAAGTCTCCCGAATCCACGACTTATCGAAATGAGAAGGAAGATATCTACAGCATCCTTACTATTCCAAAATCATGAGAGGAACTTGCAAGCATTTTCGAGGGAAAAGCGACCTAACTAAACCTAGCACGCATGCACACGGACTCGCGATAGAGATAACACTACCACAAAAACAAACGAACGATTCAAAAACTCGGATTAGTCTGACACGCTAAGAGGGGGACAATCTGCACAATGGACCTTATCTGTATCTTCCACGCTCCGACCTAAGATACCTCCTACCATTTGAAATAACATCCCGGTTTAACAATGAGGGTCCTCCGTTGAGGCTGCAGCCCGACTGCCAACTGACAAGCCTTTCGCCATGCACAACATCCACCAAACGAAGATGACAAAATCATCGAAACAAAAACTGCTTCGCTCCGCTCAAGCTCCAATAACACAACCTTGAATATTCGTCCCCATCACGAAGACGATGAACCGCCTACCCACAACTCCATGAACCCCCCATCATTCTGAGGCCCAACAACGTAATATACCTGTAAACTTCAACTCACAGATGAAAATGTGAACAAATCAGCCAAACAAAAACCGCTCCGCTCCGCTAATAATACAAGTCAAATGTAACTCAGTAACTTCCAATTGCATCAGTGATAGCAGGTTTCAGTTCGAGGAGGAGGGAGGAATAAAAAACAACACAACAATACGGAAAAACTACCAAAAACCATCGTCATCAGAAGGATGCTCTTCCTCGTCAGCATCGACTTGTGAAATTTTTGGGAAAAGTTTGAGAACATTTTCCGTCGTCTGCTTTGTGACCTCCTCCGGGGTCACACCCAACAGCTCTGCCACAGCGTACGCTACAGCAACCGTCCTGACCAATCAAAACTTTCTCACCGATACAAAAATATGAGAGATTTTCCCACTAATATTTTAGTGACATGTCTGGATATGTTCCTGATGCCCATAAAATAGAACTCTGATTCAACGACATTGCCACGTTTTCCAACGAAAGATAGATCTTTTCAAAAATCCACAAGAAAATTCCCTAAAACTTTCCAATACCCCCCAGTCTTTAGTTTGCAACAACGGAAAAACCGGTCATCATTTCATAAACTCACCCCACCGGTCCACCCACAGGAGTAAAATGAGAGGAGAAAAAAATGTAAATTTTCCGGAAAAATACTCGCGAGAGATTACAAGCGAGTCCTACGGATGGAATCCCTCCCCCCTACTCCTCACCGTAGTTACCCCGCTGGCTCTGTCTTCTTAGTCCCCTTTAGACCCTCAACTTCATAATAATCATCATCACCTCGCATATACGGTGAATCCGTCTCCAACATTAGCCGAGATAATGGCAGATACCCACAAGATACCATTGATCGAATCGAGGCACCTCTTGCACGCATGCACACGTAACTATAGGGAACGTGGGATCAGGACAAGATGGACTACGACTATGAAGTAATATAAGTGATGACCATTATAGATGTACCACCATAGAAGAATAGCTGAGCCAGTTTATGTGATCGTGATTTTATTATTGTTTGATAATAATAAAATGTTATATAACATTGGAAGAAAAGTGATGAAAAAACGTCCCCCCTGAGGTTCGATCCCACGACCTTCCCACGACTAGCGCTACCACTACCCAGTTAGCCCAATCCAATAGCCCTTTTGTATGTACTCCTGTGCAATCTGCCGAGTGCCCGTAAAACAATGAAATACTGCCTGTTTCGGGTCGATCGAGTGCTTAGATAAAATACGCAACTACAACAAGCAGCGTCACGCGCCACAGAATTATGCCACTACTACACAGTCCTTGTCTGAACCCAGCGGCCCCCCACCCTTCACACGATCCCTCTCGTGCAGGAATAACGGCATGTGCAACTCGGACGCTAATGCTACCTGTACGGAGCTCTCAGAATGGAATTCCGATATACTCCGATAAGATTTAAATTCTGTTAACATTTTTTTTCTAATTTCGAACAACAGATGAAGTTATGTGTTCGTTTTTGCACAGTGCAAAACATCAACAAAATCCATAGCACTATTTTCCCATGAACCACTGTGGCGTGTTATGCCAACCCCAAGCTAGCCCTGGAGAGACTGGGCAGACTACAGAGTGTAACTATCATCATTGCCTGTACTCCAGACCCCTTATTAATCGATCTATATGTATCCGCACGACAGTGTTAATCTTCATTCCCGAATATGTCGAGCTCTTGAAGCTACACTCAAGGGCAGCAGGAGTTGCCACAGTGTTTACCTTCAATGCAACTGAGATATGCTCCTACCGGTTACGAGCTATTCTATCTAGTCTACTACATAACGACAAGCCTCCTAAAGAGCTACCTGTCTATCAAACCATTTCAATTGCTCTTCTCGTGTGGAGAACATTCTATCATAATCCAGCCCACATTCCCCGATCGCCACACAATACGGAGATGCTGCTAACCGTCGTAGTTCTGCAATGGTAGTCTGAAGAAAATGCAGGATGCCGGGATCGATCCGGGGACCTTTCAATTACTACTTCATCACAATTCTTCACCTCGTGAGGATGAACACCAGCTGTGAAGAACAACTTCGGCCGGTCACCAGACGGGACATTTTTAATTCTCTCACGACACAGCTGCTCAGCCCATTTAGACCCTAACAGAGTTTACGACCAAATTAAAATTATTGATACCACTCCACCCCCAACCGCTAAACGATTGAACCACAACACAGTATAAAACAGATCCGTTGTCAACTCTCAGGGCATTCCAAGATCTCAACACGCACTAGAGACTTTCCACGAATTCCAACGTTTACAAGATCTGCATCGAAATATCACTCCAGAAGCTGCCACGTTGGAAGCCTTGTTAAAACTCCTCCTCCTCCTCTTCCCAACATGCCTTACTTTTCACACTGGTCCCGGTGACAATGATCCTCTTTACCCCAGCAGCCAAGCTCCTACGTAGTTGCTGAGCTAATAGCCCATCACTGAGTGTGGCGATGTTGGCCCCTGAGGAGAGAAAGCTTACATACCGTTTATATACCATATCGAACCGGAATAAATCACCCATTTAAACGATGAATAATTGTAGATAGTTTACAACAGTGGGAAAATGTGCACATGGTCAACTACATGTGTTGGTGATAATATCAGAATTCTGAGGAATTTTTGCAAAACTTGATTTTTATACGCTTCTCGAACTGTATATAAATTCCTATATACTTAGTCAGCAAACTCCTGAGACCAGCTGAGGAAAGTAAACATATATTACAACACAGTGATTGTACAATTATGGCATTATGTTGGTCCGATTCGAGATTCACATCCGACGATTATATGCATTGGAGTTTCACAACTACCCGTTTTATGTGAAGTGGCGTCGTAAAACTCGGTGAAAAAAGCGAAATTCGCGGTGATATGTAGTAGTCGTGAAATATGTTTTTCAGTGAAAATTTTCACTAGTGTTTCTCATATCACTAGGGTGAAACTCCACTGCTATAAAAATCTTCATCGCTGATGTCCCCGAGTATACTGCATAAACTATAGTACTCCCTACGATGAAACAACCAGTCAAAAACGGTACCCTCTACCGGTCATCTCGTAACTACTTCTATTACTACCAATATCGACCAGGCCTTCCCCACTGCTTCCCATGCAACCCCATTTTCGCAACTCATCTAATACCAACTTCTCGGACACCTTATGGGGACGGCCGGTCCGTAGTGGTGACACCATTGACTATCACACCAAGGGAATGACAAACAGTCTTGGAGAAACCTATCCGATCTCCTCAGTTGAGCTCAGAAGTTCTACCGCTACTTTGTGAAATCGCCCACGAATTGAAAATTTCCCACAGATCTTCATACCGTCGCCAACACATGCATATGTTACCACACCAATTGCAACACAGAGACTTCTCCTAGATCAGTGATGACCATCACCCTCCCTCTCCTCCTCAAGAGTGTTGAAGGAATATATTTCCGCTTTCCTCAACTGAGCTCAGGAGTTTACTCACCAAACCTAAATTCAGAAATGTACAGAAACCATTAAGGAGTCTGTTCCCGCCCTTTCTCGCTGTAAAGAAGCGTACATATACTCGCTCGTCTGAGAGTGAATACGTTGAAGTGTATAACTTAGCATGTAATAAGATTATACTTAGCCTCCACACCCCTGTGAAATCGTGTTATCATTCATCATAATGTTCCGCACAACTTCCCAAAATTTCCTTCCAAAAATTTTATCATCGACATCAACACATGTAGTTGACCATGTGCATATTCCCCACACTGGAAGTCTTCAGGCTTAACACAATACAAGGGTTGTTATATAAACCAAGTAGAAGCACGTGCATGCATACCATACGGTACACTATCCCCTCTAATAGGGATCAGCCGAACTTCATCCATACTTTCAGCGCTGTGGCCGGTCGAGAACTCCCGAGGGTTCGTCGGAATTTCGTGGCGAAGCGACGCATTCCTGATAGCAGCAATCTTCATTACTCTACATAACAGTTGTGGCGTATTTATAAACATCCAAATGATAATATAAAAATCAATTTCAAGGTCTTCAACCAGTGTTTGGATATATATATTTGCTTTCCTCACCTGAGCTCAGGAGTTTACTCGCAAATTATAAAACTTTTTATACGAATTGTACAAAAACCAATATTAATTCCCAAAAATTTATCTACAATTTTCATACTGTAGTTGCCCCCGTGCATATTTTTCCACACTCACTCCATCGCGGCTAGTTTCTTCACGACCTCCTGCAGCCCCTTCGAGCCCTCCACCGCTAGGACATGAAAGTGTCGAGGACCTGTGCGGACCTATTTTGAATCTTCCACGGTGGACCTCACCCGTATCTTTATGAATATACTCTGTATATAACGGTGGTTGCAGCCTCCCCTCCTCGATGTTATGATGATGATGATGATAAGGATTGCTATCGCTCATGATCAACACTAAACACCGAGCATTAATCAGCACGCATGCACACGAAGATACGTGCAACTCTGGCAGCAGCTGAGCTGACTCTCACATCGGGGAAAATCCCTTAGGATTTCCACGCGATGATTGTAACAGCATATGCAATCATAATGTGATTTAATGCTATACCCCTATGGACCTGTGGCGTATGGGCAGATATTGGGGTATATCCCCAGAGTTCACCTACAACCCTTTTAGGAAGAAGTAGAGGTCATTTTACAATTATAATAATAACATATATCACTTCAGAGTTTCCAACATCAATTCACAATAATTCCGTCTCGCACAGTGTTTCTTCATTATAAATTAATAACAATTCTCTCAAAACTCTGCCGTTGCCAACGATCAGATCTCCCGAGAGAACTCATCCGCCCCTCATCATTAACTCAACATTTCCACCTCCACAATGGACCATATCATGCCAACGCCGCGCGTGTCCTCAACTTCATTTCTAACACTTTCTCTAGTTCCTCCAACTCCAACAGTGGAGGGTGTTGGCCGAACATCCTCCTCCTTATCAGAGACGTCGCCGAGACTATCTTATCAACTCTGAATAGATCCATACTGGACAACCTCACAGATCCTCGCTTGTGAAATACATTATTACGATAACCGTAAAACAGTAACATTATAATATCATCGCATGCATTCATATGACTTGAAAAAACATCTTGTTGATGACTCGTACTGTACGAGCCGTACATATTATAGTGACAATAATATATTCATCAAAGTGAGAATGAATATCAATCTCATTCTCTCCTTACTCTCCGAAAAACCAATACTCATCTCAGCAGCTGATACTAAAAGAGTTAATCACATATAAAATTCAGTTGGCATGAGTGACATCCGGGAACATTAAATGTATCTTCGCAGGCGACCGCGCCATAAGCACTTCAGAGTTTCTCACCCACAATTTCCCAACAATATGCATTGTTTCCATGCAATATAACTATATAAGAGGGGCTTATATTCGAAAATTTACCGTCAAAATCGCTCTGTAGAAAAAGTTACCTCTGCACACGCATTTTCTGTCTCTAGATGGTGCGTAGTGTACAGCCCACAGTGTTAGCCCTACTACTACTACGACAGGGCTTGACGCTGATACTATCATACACATTCCTCCACAACGAGACTGCTTACTCCCTCTGCATTTTCTCATTTTCACACTGCAATGTGCAGATCAATTCCATCACCTCGTCACTCGGAGGCTCAGCTAGGCCTTCACTCAAGTGGTAATCTAAATTCAAATTGATATATTCTTTCTGAATTTTTCAATTAATTTTTCCCTACTAACACTACTCTGTTACTATCAACTATTTTCTACCATATCGTTACCATTCCTTTTTGAATACTCCATACATATATTTCATATACATTTCGTTAGTATGCATTTCCTTTTTCCACCAGAGAGCACAGACTGCATTAGTCATTGATAAAATATGATATACCATCTCTTCGGTCCATCAGTGACTATCACATACAGTGCGGAACATTATACAACTCTCCCTTTCCCATTCACAAGAGATATACTACATATAACGACGATAACAACAATCGAAATCGATTGACCATTCCCTTCAGTGTTGGGATAATCTATGTTCGCTTTCCTCACCAGAGCTCAGTAATTATAGAAGTATACACCACGACTCCTGGGAGAGGTGTACGAAAACCAACAAGAATTTCCCCAAATTCTCCCAGCATCCTCATATTGCCATCAACACACGTAGTTGCATATTTTCTTGAGTTTCGAGGCGCGCGAAAATTCCCAGATCCTGTTGTAGTAACTCTTCTATTCTCATACAACGACTTACTCTCTGCATATTCTTCCGCGTGCGCACAAGATTCTTGCATAAATCTCAGGAAATCTTCCAAAGCCTGACGGAACGTCCGTCGATTAACAACCACACGAATCGCCATCACCCTCCTCGTGGACTCCTCCCCTTCACTTAATTCCAAAATCTGACAGACATCGAAGATCTGAGACAATAAAACAGAATATATAGGACCCCACATGCAGTGCTCCCTCAATAGTGGATCGCTCATCCGAGATATCGTCACCAGAATATGCATGCCTGTGATAGGATGCATAGAGTAATGGAGTAGAAGGTCCTACAGGGACTCCAATATTCCTCCTCCTCCCTTTTCCACCTCGATGGTCGGAGATGTTTCCTCTAAAGAGGCATGAGCAGCATACTATACCACAAATTGGTGTTTCACTCCAATCACTCCATACCCATCTACCATCTAGGTCTACCACACTTCACTGTCCACTTATCTAAACTCATTCGTCTACATAAACAGATAGTAAAATATTAACTTCTTTTCTAATCAGAAATTCTATCGTATCAATTTTTTCTCATACACTCCTGATAATAGATGGACAAATCTGTCAGAATACATTTGAGACAAACTGAAAACCCCACAACGGTCACTGTTACTATCGTGTTATATTCACTCTAGCACACCAGTTGAGGGCAAGAGGCTCATCTACAGATTCACAAGTCCACCTCCATTGCTGCATTTTACAACACAACTATAATAGGAACGATCTCGATTAAGAACCGAGATCTACATATTTCTCTCTCAAGTATTCCTGTCCATACATCTTTCGCTGTGTTATAAATATACTTCTATTCGAGAGAAAATGATCCGTTTGCACCCTCAGAAGGGTCGAATCGCAATACACAACTACTGTCATTGTAAATGACGTTTTAACAAAATGTTCTACACAAGTGTCTGTCGTAATCGTTGAATTCTTATGGTACTCGTCGCTCTAGCTTAGATTACTGTATTGATCATAAGGCGATAACCACTTAACCTTAACGTCTCTTATCTCACCTCAACAAGGGTACCACCGCTAAGCTAACCGTAGATGCAGAATCCCCCAGGTACAGGGCGTGATAAAAAATTGCACACTAATTTCCCATCCAGTTGGAGTTATCACACTCACCTTCCTGAGGAGCTCTCTCGAGCTGCGTTGTAGTTCCCTCTTGAGAGTTCACACTATCATTTCGTATCTAATGCAACTATGTAAGTTCCCAAGGAATGAACCTAGGCGATATCGTCGGTTCCTCTCGACCGGTTTTGTCACCGACGTGGGCCAATTGATATGAAATTGTAAAATATGTTTATTATTCTCCGAGAAATTCTCATAAATGTCGGAAAATAATGTTCACAATTCTCATTGAGAATCGATCTGAAACTATATCGCATACACTAAGTAGAACATTGCTATAAACATGTGATGTGATAAAAGTAACCCTTCGAGACTATGATATCATTAATCTCCGAAAATAACATAAATTTCCACATTTTCATATAAATTCAAGTACACTTCCCGGTTCTGGAATTTTGCATGAAATTACTTCACCCCGTACCGATAAGTGGCTCCCATCATTCACCTCCTCAGATGCGATCGCCTCGCGGTTGGGTACCCAGCGGAACTCGGCAGAGACCTCTGAGATGAAATTCTCATGTCAATCTCAATTTATTCACTATACCATCCGGATGAGTTCTTCTAATTCGATCATCAGATTAATTTCATTTTCCTCACCCTGTGAGTATTGCATCCCCTTTACAAGACTGCCGTCTCCCCCTTCCCCTTCCCTTCCCCCCTCATCCGAGATGCACCTCACAAGAACATCACTAACGAAATCAATTGACAACCTACATTTCCAAATCCGCTTGCTGTTCGCATCCCTTCGTCTGTCTCTCATACGCCGCCCTCGCCTCCTGAGCTGAGACCAGCCCGACTAGTATTCTCACAGTAGGAATGATTACACAGTTGTATTCCTCCCGAGGGGCAACGGAGTGCCACAAGATGAACTGTTTCAACTCCCTCCTCGAAGACCATCAATCTAATCATCGGCTAATTCGTATATTCGCATGAACAACGACGTGTGTTGATGATAATATGGAAAATTATGAGAAAATTTCGGGAAATTCTTTTTGCATTTTATACTCTTTCCCTCAAAAATGTGTGTGAACGCCTATAAATGGTGAGTGAGCTCCTGAACTCTGCTGAGAAGACCAACATATATTCCAACACTGGTCTAGTTGGCGCTCAATCGTCTGTAACCCAACACTAATTCAATAACAGTAATTTCGTTGAAGGGTTCAGTGTCGAAATATACGTCCGCTTTACTCTGCTCAGTTGAGGAGTATTCTCACTCATCATAGAGGTTTACATACGAATTCGAGGGGAAAAACCAATAGGGACCACGAAAAATTTTCCTAAATTTTTTCACATTTTTCGTATTGTGCATATTTCCTTACACAGTTATAAACTATCACCACAACACTCAGTAGTCCCCCTCCATAAGAGCCATCCTCTTCCCTCACCTCGGGCACAGTGTCCTTATGATCCCTAGTGATACACCCTTCGTCGTATGTATGCCAACCCTCACACGCATATCGATCGAATCAGCTAAACTGACCATCGCTCCGGCTATGTCAACTGCCTCTGAAATCTACTGATCCTACCACTCCAATAGAAACTCTCCGTTTTACTTAAAGTGTGATCAGTCTTATCCTCTAGTGAGAGCCCGCAAACAACTGTATAAGCCTCATCAGAGGTCTCCAACTTCAGTAAGGCTGTCCGCTGTCCTTCCATCAGCTTTCTGTCGAGCTCATTGAAGTACTTATTGAGTAACTCTATCGCCCTCGCTGGTGTGCACGATGATACTTCCTCTACTAAGCTGAAGTGAATCAGTCATATACTCTAAACTCGTATAATACGAGTTTCGAGTATATGACTAATACGAACATACGTAAATACGACGTATACGGAACATTAATACGAGTCGTATTAATGCTAACGCCATCAAGTTGAAAACGAAAATAATTGAAATTATGATTCTCACCAAGTGACAACAGACACTTCTTCGTAGTTGTCCAGGTCCCCATATACTCCATTTAGGAGTCTATCCACAGTGTGTCGTGGTAGACTTCTGTGTAGAATCGTTAAGGCCATACGATGCCTCGCCTATGCCGATTCAATTCAGCTCTCATATCACAACAGCCGATCTTACTTCCAGTTTGAGCATCTCGCGAAGTCTCACTTGGGTGTTTATTCTTGCCAACAGTTCCGTTTTCTCAAACGGTTTAGTGACATAATCGTTGCAGTTATACCTTCACTCGACCAGCAGTGTCTCTCAGAAGGATGTTCTTCCCATCTCACTTGAGACCCTTTATCACGTCATCACTTGAATTTTTAGCTGATATCATGATTATTGGCAAATCGAGGGGATATTCTTCCCTCAGTGTAGCGCACACTTCATAGCCGCTCAGACCTATACACGAACCCTGTGCACGAAAATATACACATTTTCAACCACATATGTTGATGGCGATATGAAATTTTTGGGAAATTCTGGTTGATTTCTGTACATTTCTACCCAAGGTCGTATACAAACTCCTTTGATTAATGAGAAAACTTCCAAGATCAGCTAAGGAAAGCCGACATATATTACAACACTCACATGTGTCGGTGACAATATGGAAATTTTGGAGGAATTCTGGGAAATTCTCGTTGGTTTCTGTAAACTTCTACCCACATTCGTATGCAAACTTATATAATAAACGTGGAAACTCCTAAACTCAGTTGAAGAAAGTGAACATATTTCCTTACCACACTGCCGTTGACAACAGTGTACCGAACCAATCGATCATTGCATTCGAGATTAAAGAACTCACCCGGCATCATAACATCGAGTAGAATAAGATCTGGCAGAGTTGTGGTATTGGCCATGTATTGTAATGCCTCGAAACCATCCATGGCCTGATGTACCACAAATTCCGCAGATTCCAACACAGTAGCGATGACTATCTGGTTAATAGGATCATCATCAACCGACAGTATCTGGACAACAACAACAACAACCAAGGCATGCTCCCTATCTCCTCGAGTCGTTATAGTCTAAAAATAATTTTGTCCATACTGAGCCATTAACAATAATTTTGTATGTATATAGCGCTTGATATGAATTCGTTCAACGACCTCTCTTATATGTTTTAGGACCTCCTTATTGAGGAATGGATGAGTATTCTATTAGAGCTAACCTGAGCCTCATAACAATTCCCAACTTCGCACACGAATTCACATTCCTCTGAGATTCCTCGTTAACTAATTTAGCAGAGTAAGTCGCATGAACGTGGAATAAATACTATAGTGGAGCTCAGCAACACTCGAATGAAACCATCACAAGTGTTGAGAATACACCACCTCGTAGGGCTCTCCAGACTTGAGTGCATCTAGGTGGTCTAATGATGGTCTCGAGAGGTAACCACGAGAAACCAAACCATAGTCATCGTATTGTGCTGCATCATCTGTAGTGGTGTTAGCTGATAAGGATCCGTCCATTTCAATGAGTTAATACGATGAGTACTGCTGTTTGTACTATCATTCCTCATTTTACAATTTCTAGAATGACGATCATACTACTATCATTTACAGGCATTTTCATACGCCTATTTTATCTATAGTGTGATATTTAACCGTATTATTATATCTTCATTGATCTAATATCAAGATGATAGTATTATAACTTGATCGTATTCATTTATTAATGTAGTTTCACCCGTTTTACGCGAAGTGGCGTGAATTTAGGTGAAAAACACGATATTCGCGATATGCTGTAGTCGTGAAATATGTTGTTCACTGGTGTTTTTCATATTACGGGTGGAACTCCAATAATAATATCAAACAATATGAAGATATAAAAATATAAATATGGGAGTACCAATTATAGGGTCCTCCTGAGGGAACTGGTCCGACAGACGAATCAAATCAACAACCATTTCCAGACAATCTATACGAAAATGCCATCACCGTTGGAATATATGTTCGTGATTCTCACGTGAGTTCAGGAGTTTATATACGACTTAGAGTAGAAGTGTACAGAAGTCAATGAGAATTTCCCAAAATTTTCTCAGAATTTCCACCAACACATGTAGTTGACTATGTGAATATTCCCTCACACCCCACGCCATGTGCTTCACGCGTGTCAAAGTATCGCCCAATGCTTTCATGGGCTCAACCGTTTTCACGGCTTTCTCCATTCTTCCAATGAACGACAATCATTAACTCTTCTAGAACCTAGAAGATCCTACATCTTACAACATGACTATGAACATCATCAGGGAAATAATATCCGATTGACGTCCGAAAGCATTATTTGCTGATGTATTCCGGTAATGATATCAGTGATTTGGGTTATAGTGAGGATACGGGTACCAACGAGTCCATGCAGACTGATGACTCTGGTCCTACCCATTCAATTAGCTTCCATCCTTACACAAATATCCTTTAATAGTGATATTCGGTCCTACGAGCTCGTCCAATCTATGTAGTGTTCGCCACTTCTACGTTCACGTCGTACCAAGTAATACGACAGCGCCGAGGCAGCAACTCGAACGGTAAAGCGCCGAGAACTGTTCTGAAGATTTCGTCCTAAAACCGGTGTCCACCAGAAATACGATGAACGACTATGCGACTATTTCGAGTTTAAACTCGCGTGTAAGTGGGAGTTCCAGAACATGATGTGATCTAGGTCTGTTGTGCTGCGTTTGTGTGACTAAAAAACCGTAGAGCAACCCCGAAAATAGGGTTTAACGACAACGGGAGTGTATCGCGTTGAAATTCCAACATGGCACGAGTAGTTCTGACTTATTTACATCATACCATACACAACAACACATAGTCCTGAATCATACAGAGACATACAAACTACGGGTTCATGAACCAGAGACTATCATTCTTCACCAGCTATGATGATGTCTTCTTTTCTCCTAACAATTATTCAATATAAAACCCATACCACTCCTCCTTACAATAGCAACTCTTGGCTATTGTGAAGGCGATGTACATCCGCATCAATGTGCTCCAACACCGACTGGGCCTCTGAAAGTAGTAGTATGTAACGGAGAGAAGGAAGTCCCGTCCCAACCTGTGTGTTCTAATAAGCCCGATTCGATCACATCAGAGAGCTCAGCTTGCAACTGCTGAACAACTGTTCCTACTTTCTGGTACCTGATAGTCCACGAAAGACCCCCGTTGATAATCCACCGAGACAAGGACGCCATCCTTCAAATGCATGTATGTATAATCGTACACATGTCCAAGTAATCACTAAAAACACACAGGCTCTCACCTTTGCGATAGATGAACAATTCTCGCAGGCATCCGGTCGAGCAAGGCCTCAGCTTCTCGAAGGTGGACATCTACTTCCGAACGCACGTTGTACCATACGGGCTGCAAAGAGCACATCATCATAATCATGATTGGGAGTGGCACTCCTTGATCATCTATTTCCCCTTCAGGATCACTTCCCGTACCGAAATGACGCATCGTAAACAAGCTATCTACTTCAATAACCATTTGGTATCAAGTGGAACCGAACGAGAAATACATTCGCACAGGAACTTCGGTCATATCATCGGCACCGCGAGCAGCAACTTCCACAAGGCAGTACTTGCCTTCAAGTTGTTGAAGACCTTGTCCAGCTGACCACCTTTCTTGTTATCCTCTTCCCCTTGCTCATCGTATCCCTCAGTAGGATCAGGGAACAATAGCTCCGTCACGGCCTGAATAGTAGTAGTAACCGAGGGCCTCGGTCCGAGGCCTTTCCGTCGCTCGTCAATTCGCCACAAGGCGGCACCAGATGAACACTATTCCCATCCTTCGATCCTCTCAATGGATGACATCAATAGTATTCTCAAGAGCACATCCCAGGCTAGTGATGCCTGGGATATGCATCCCAGTGAATCCTAGTGAATCCCAGGCTTCAAATTCGTCCCATTAAAGAACGAATTTCCTACAGAGAGCGCTGTGCTATGAAACTTACTTCGATAGTTTTCCGACTACCCTCCACGAAGAGATGCAGAATCTAAAATTACACCCAATGAGCATAGCTGACCACGCCACCCTTCCAAGACCATAGCATTCCTCATACAACTCTGCTTATCGTCTCCATGGTCTCTCAATAGACTCTGAACGATCTTCCAGTCACCAAGCCCCATCAGAACCTGTTCATAGCAGTAACCACCATCAGGAGCAACATGGGCTCACCTTCATTTTGGCATCTTCTACAGTCCTTAGCAACAAGCCTGCTATCTCCGGCTGGCCAGGGACGATTTCCACCTTCAACGCTCGCGTATAGAAACTCGCTGAGGAGCTCAATAGTTGTCCCAATGTTAAACAGTGAAACTAACGACAGTTAAGAGATAGGCCCCACCAAGCACGTTAAGATAAGTTTCTCTTTGTATACTCAAAAGCTCAGAGCTCGGAGTCTCAGTCGAGCCCGGTATGTCATCGCCGTCCAGGGCCGCCAGTGACCTCCGGAATGTTGGGCCTGATGAATTCTTCAAAATTGCTCAACACAGATGATACCCCCACTACTGGGTCTGTAATGATAGAGTACACCACCAGTAATACTCGCCCGTCGCTGCAATAAGGAGTTAATCGCAGCTTGTGGTGGTGCATGGAGGTATCTCCACGTACTAGGACACAGCTCCTCTACCGCATCTACGCGGTGTTGTCAACCAATTCTGGGGTGTGTGAGAGGGATAACTCACCTGTGGAACCGTGGCGGTTTATCGCTTTCCTCAGCTGAGCCCGGACAGCTTCCATCTTGATGACTACCGAAAACTAAGAGGACATCCTATTCCCCTCTGGAGTTCATATTGATGATCCTAGCCTGGGGATGAGAAAGGCCGAGAAGATCCACAAGAGGTCCGCACGTCATTGCATTTATGATGAGGCTCATCCAGGCCAAACCTGAACGCACGTGATGATAGTATAATCACTTCAAGTACACATTATATCACGGAGATAACTTTCACAAATGTCCTGAGGCGGGCAAGTCCTGCACTTGCTCAACTCACGTGAGTCGACTGAACTCAAACCCATGATGTACAATTGTGGCACTGCCACTAACGAGGAAGCGTCAGCATCACCGGAATGGATTTCTACCTGTACTGATTCATTACACTTGGAAGTCGATACTACCGAAGCCTCGATGCGGAGCGAGAAGGGCTGTCCGCTCAGCTAGAGTGGTGAATCGAAGCTGTCAAATTGCTTGACAATATTCTGAAGTTGTCGGATACCTTCTGGGTTAATGTCTACAGGCGAGACTGGCTCCGAAAGAAGTGTCCGTCCCCTCGAGAGCGTCCCATCCCTGCTAGCGCCTATCCCTGCGGACTCTACCAGTGAATTGTTGTAGCTCGTGAACGCAATCAATATGCACTCAACGTCAGTTCTTGTCTCCTTACGGGGGCAGTATCCATTTCACTATGGAACTCTTTTGTAAGGTGCCATAAGCGCCAACTACATATAGTTTCATTCCAACATCATATGTAGTTGACTAGATCCGAGTCCGAACTTGGAGTTACCGCCTAAATCTAGCCACAGGATGACGAGTCGTAGGAGGGTGGATTGCCGACAGCGCTGGCCTGGACGGCTTCCATGGAATAGCTCTTCCCCTGTAACCCACATATCCGACTCCCCATCATCTTCAGACTCCTCGGCACGGAGTCGTCAAAATTTACTCCTGAGGCTTCTGCATATCGTAGACGCTGGTTACGATGTTGTATGGAGAACCATGTGAGCAAAGTCAACGACGGGGAATTTCGTAGTGAGCGTAGGATTGCTACTGTACCAGTGTCCAACGAGCAATTAAGTTGACACAGAGTGCCCCGGCGCACACGTTGTGTGCCAGTGTCACACAACTGTGACAGCGACACAACGGGGGTATTCAGGGATTTTCAAACAGAGCCAAGATCCCCCTGTAGTCACCTCCATAGTAGAAGAATACTTGAGTAGCCTGGGCATCGTCGAGGAACGAAGACCTCGATAAAGATACGGCCAGGGCCATGGAAACTCCCCCTGAACGACATACAACTCAAACCTGTCAGGTTTGCAGATGAGCCACGAGCTTTTTGGTGTACCTCTGAGGCCTCCACTCCACGCAGTTAGAGTGAGTTCTTTCCAAGAATACCTGACATTGGGGGATCTTTAAATTTGGACTGGTCCGATCCCTTCGAAGAATTCCAATAACAACAGAGTTTTCGAAATGACGACTTCAGCCTAATTACTCCTCGCCAACACTGTTGATGAGAGGAGAGAGGGTGAAGACCATGATCGCTCGACTGGCACTCGTTGCAAGGTACAAGATGAACAACCTGAACGATAGGCACAGCAGAATGGAACCGCCCTAAACTTCACGATTAGTCTTCATGTTGACAACGTCAAGATGTGATAGCATATGCCCAGGTGAAGCCAAGATGCTTTATAATGAAGCTCCATCTAATAGATGGAGCTTCATTATAAAGCATCTTGGATATAGATGAAGGATATAGATGGCATCTATATCCTCCAAGAGTCCGCACGACACTCCTTCAAAAGTCGTACTCACCAGAGAAATTCTATGGGCTGCGCACGGTAACAGGCATCGCCAAAGAGAACTCCACCGAGGAAAAACACAACTGCGTTCGAGACAAATTCCATCACCGACCAGAACGAGTCAATAGATTCGCCGCTTATCAACAACGGGCGCATCCTGAGAACGATTACGTGGCGCGCGATAATAATCACGTGCAGCAGCACCTCCAAGAAAGCATCATCCCAGCCGTGAACGTCGTGATGACTCCCGACATCCCGAAGTAGACCTCCGCAATAAAGAAGGATGCATATGCAGTAACCAGAGATATACATGTCTGCAATGTAAGATCGTACTGCCCGAACCTGAGTCGCTCAACAGAGAACCAACAAGTAGAATACATGCACCCCTCTACTTCAGCATAGCAGCTTCTGTTTGAAAATATTGTACAAAATAGTACAAAAACCCGGAAATAGCAACGCTAGGAACTTCAGAATATTCGGGATCCAATGAACACTTGACTGCAAAGGCTGCCCACGAGAGCTCCCCTTTTTGTCAGCTCTTATTCATACAGGTAAGAGAAACAACTTTGACATCACAAGCAGATTGCCGACCACGGTGTTCGCGTCTAGACTGCATGTTTGACATTGTAAATCGTCTATTTCGCAAGAAGTCACCTTGTATCGTTGCGAAATGCGCAACTTGCGAAATGGACCAAAAATGAGATATAGGAATATAACACCCTGAGGCGGGTACCTGTTCCTGACATGAGACATCGCAGACAGCCCATGAATGCCCAAGAGCATGCCCAACGACACCGATCCAATCACTGCTCGCACAAGATACACTGCGATATCAACTGAGGAGATATACAGAATCTTATCACAGAGCGTGCGCGATCAGAACCCATTCCACGTACGCGCTCCATAGGGCGAAATCTGGTCGTCCAGCTCGGTCTTCGCCACGGAATAGAGGACGATGAGCATTCCATCGCCCAACAAACTCTCCGTTTCCATCAACGTTTTCAATCGCTGCGTAGCTGAGGTGAATAAAATGCTCCCATAAAATTACACACTAAACGCATTTCCCTACACCCCAACGCTCTCAATATCCAAATCGCAGCCGTCGGCTCCGTCCCCGACACCACCGCTCCAAAGCAGACACTCAGAGCCACAGGCCAATCTCGAGTCGATGGTAGGAACCTGCTGAACCGCCCATCTCGAGACGACCGGTACGAGAGCCTTCACCGTGTCGGGAGAGAGGACAGGAAGGCTGATATGAGGAAGCCGAAAGTCGCCATCAGTGTTGCTCTGAGAATGAGGACCAAGTTCATGTCAATGTGGGGTAATCAACAGTGGCTGCAGGAGGTATATACCTGCTAATACTAGCATTGACGAAGCTTCGACACTTCTTACAGCAAAACTATACAAATTTCGCAACAGTTTACCGAGAAAACTTCACTATCGTTGAGTCCTCCTACTCTACCCCTCTCGCTGGTGAAACACAGAAGACTCACTGAAGGAGACTTCCTCGGACCAGATTCGCATCCAGGGCGAGTACGTCACCGAACATGAGCATTGGGATGAAGACGAAGCATAGGAGCTGCGGATCGACAAGAAGCCACCTGAACCGTCACTCGCCACGAAATTCGGTAGGTAAAATCGTTACGTCTGAATACTGTCGCCCAATATGCCCCACTCATACAACGGAACATTGTGGAGAAGGACCGCTAGTAACTGTGGTATAATCGATCACGCGATCGATTTGGGAGTATTTTACCATGCCCAGTTTGAAGACAGCAACAGTTGGTGGAAGAACCTTCACGAAATTGGCACACACCCAGCAAAGGAAAATACCCATACCGACGGCTACTATGATGAACCTGAAATTACACCCCTCAGGCGACAGGCTATTTCGCGCGCCACGAAATTCACCACCTACGCTGGATGTACCGCGAATCATCCAAATTGCAGTGTTTGTCTATGTTTATTCGTCCGACAAAACATAGTCGAACGTAGGCGATAAAACCAAGGAATGATTGTGACACGATCGACTGCACTGTATCGCAGAGTCCTCCAACAGCCCGCTCTGGTTATGGCAATCGCCAAATACAATATCTCTGCTGAATATATTGATTTCGAACCTCAGACTCTATTTTGGAGCTCATTCTACTTCATCAAATGCGAGACAAATACCAAGTCCGATCTCCATAATTGATCTATCCTGCATGGCCCGATGATCGGTCTAAATTCCCCATTGAGGGAGTAAAAAAAGTATAGCATGATTCCACCACACAACTCACAGTATCGGGTAGTGTTGGCCGCCACTCTGCGCGGCCACTCCAACTTGTTTCCCATGAGATCCTCCGACTCGTTGCTTCGCTCCGCCGACTTCATTATCATTTTTCCCATGACCAGTGAGCTCCGCATGTAGCTGCTGTACCACTCTATCATGCTGAGCTTCAGCAGACGACTGCAACGATGAGCGTACGAAACAAAGCCTCTCCAAACGACCATCTATATACACTATATACTTCCTACAACGTCGCACTATGAAAGATTCACATACACAAACGATATGACATTAACCACTTAATGATGACTCTTTACCCCTCCCCATCCTCGAAATCTTCAACTGGTCTTCTGCTTTAACCAATGAGCAACACATAGAGACTCCCCCTCTACCACAAGGCTACTATCATCCAACTGCTACTACTACCAATGCATCCATAACAAGTACTCTCAAGCTCGGATGAATCCACCGACACTCCTACCCGTGCCCTCATAACGAGGTCCTTATACAGCGCCTCCCCGACTACCACCCACTCCCCCTGTTCAGTTTCGTACAAATTCCCACCAGTCGCTGAGGAGAAAAGCCAACACTCGCAATCTTCACACTAATGACTTTAATAATAACCCATTTCGAGAACTGCTCTACCCCTTACACCACATCAGCAGCGCACAGCGAAGATTCTTATAAAGATACCCCTACCGGGTAGGGCCTACCCACCAGCCTGGAGACAGAGCTTATCAGGCAAGGCCTCCTCGATATCGACTACTGCATCAATGGGATCCTCCGCCCGGATACTCCAACACACCATTACAACATACAGGAACATCGCCGAATACATTCCCAATAAAACAAGAGCTGCAAATGTTTAATTAACCAATTCTGCACGCATGCACACAACACGCATACACCGAAAGATTCTCAATATTGCACTAGTTTTGTTTGTTATATATACTCAAATCAACCGTTGGGCAGTCGAGCACGCTTGTTCAAGGCCGCCCCTTGTTGTTGCTGATCCTCCCGACCCGACTTGTATAGAGATGCTGCACCTGATGATAAGGGTATTCATATCAACATACCATCGTCAACAGTTTTGGAAAATATGCACATGGTCATCTGTTGGTGACAATATGAAAACTCTGTGGGGATTTTGGCAGATGTTTATTGGTTTCTGTACATTTCTACCGTGAGAAAACTCCTGAGCTCACTTGAGGAAAGCGAACATATATTCCGACACTGATAGTCAACTTAACATACTCTCGTATGCAGATTTCAGGTAGTTGCTCTAACCTACCAGTGATCGCCCTCAACCTCTTCTGTCCAACCGTAGAGGCAACATTAGATGTAGTAAACTCATGACAACTTCTACTGCTCGATAACCGCAGACTGTGTGCACTGCATGCCAACGGACTCTCACCGAAGTACCCATGATTCAACGCTCCAGCCGTTCCCAGTCGTCGGGCTGAAAATAGGGGGGACGACATATTTTTCTCGCGCGCCACGAAATTCGCTACCAGGGTCGCACTGCAATAGCCTCGCTAGAAGGTCTCTACCGCTGTCCGTGGTGTTGGAGAATACATACCCAAAGGTCTGCCGTTGCTGATAGAAATGCAACATGCCGGAATCGAACCCGGGACCTTCCGCATGAAAGTTACCTCATAAAACCGACCCTCATCCGCCGCGACCATACTGGCCGGCAGTCTCCCCGTGCTCACACTGCTACCACCCAAGCCCACTCCCGTTGGACGCGCTGAGGATGAGCTTGATGATGATGACGACGACTGAGACACCAAAAAATACTTCACAGAATCTCATCCGGATTCTAACACGAATACACGTCCAAAATACCATTTTCAAAAAGGTCAAGGAATTATGGTAAGAAACCTTCAATGTTTTCATCAGGAGGTGGGGTCGACGTTGGAGTTTCACCCGTGATATGAAAAACACATCTCACATTTCATCTCGCGAAAAACGCATGTGAGCAGTGAATTACGCGTAAAACACCTGATCGGTTCGGTGCAAGTCCCGGACATTGTTTTCAATTCACTTCATATCGCGTTTTTCACATAGAGTATTACACCACCTCACATAGAACAGGTGAAACTTCATTTTAATAAAAACGACATCCGTGGGATTCGAACCCGAGACCTCGAGATACCCTCATCATCTTCCTCATGTGTTGATAAGCTTCATTCAGCTGTGCATAGTTCGGCAACTGTGTACAAGCCGGCCACATCTGCTCACACGGAGCTCCTAGCGTGTCTGCTAGCATTCTATACCTGACCAAGATCAACCTAATATACCCACAAACACAGCACGCGTACACTTCCGTCTCGGACTCCCCCGGAAAAAGCGCTTTCCCTCTTATCAACTCCGCCAGTATACATCCAGCCGACCAAGTGTCCACTTTACTATCATAAATAGTAGTGCCCAATAGCAGCTCCGGTGGTCGGTACCTTAACAAGCGCGAGGTCCCCGGTTCGAATCTCCCCTGGGCTATTTTTGACCATTTTTTTACAATCAACAGCGAATGATAACATTCTCAAATAGCACACATGTTTGATTTTTGAGTAATAAGACTTACCATCGAGTGATAACTCTGTTGGTTTGATTGAGCCTTCCCTCTTTATAAATTCTCGCCAACCCAAAGTCCGCTATCTTTATATGTCCCAATTTATCCAACAGCAAATTGGACAACTTCAAATCCCGATGGACCTGAATAGTGCCGCAAGCTGACCTATTCCGTATCTTTACATGTCAACCTCAAGATACTCCACTCACCACATTATGTTTATGACAATAATCCAACCCTCGCAACACTTGCAGGAATATACACTTCACCTAACACACACACATTTGTCCACCCAACCTCATACCACTCCCCCACCTCATCAGGCCTCAGATTCCCATCGGACATGCCTGTATCGGTCCTTTGAGATCGATACGCCAACACTCCCGACAAGTCGTGGTCCATATATTCGAATACCATATACCTAATAATGACAACAACAACTACTCGAAAAGAGCATAAAAACCCAATCAGCATCCCAAACTGCTAAAAAATACTTTGCTTCTCAGAAAACCATCGGACGAATTTCTTAGGAAAAAATAGAGGAGTACTTCATACATACATGAATTCTTAGACGTTCATTTATATGCCCATCACATTCCTTTTCCGATACATTTCTTCATACCAAATCTTCCGCTCTTCCTAGAAGAGCCCAACCAAGGAACGAACACACTCAGCACTATATAGTAAATGCGTGTATACGCTATTCACACAAGAAAAAGCGTCGCCACCACGACTACGCGGAAAATACATTTTCATATATAGTATTATATATAAATATTCTTCAAACTAGTTCACATTCTCCAGATCTTCTTGATGCATATCATTCGATACGTTTACCTATTAATATCTAATAAAATGATAATATTATCCCTAGTAATTAGATATAAATATAAGGAAATCCATACCCAATCCTTACATATATATTATATCCTTACGGGATAGATTTATTATCATATAAATATATCTATCTATAATTAGTATTATATCAATTTTGCAAACCCCACTAGATCGGACAAAGCCACGTATGATTCCATCCTATACTAAGGCATTTGTAAAAAGCGCGCGCCCCACACTTACACAGAGCCTCTATGCTTGTCCCCGTCAGTCGGCTTAGCAAACACCACCTATAAGAACAACAACAGTAACTCCACACAACTATTCACTGAGTGATTTTCTTACATCCAACATTCGCACCACGTTTTCATGTTGTAATCTTTTTAGTATTTTTATTTCACGGACTGCAGTAACTGGAAATCCCTCTTTCTCATTCTTCAACAGCACACGCTTTAACGCCACGTATTGCTGGGTCCGTTTATCGATCGCTTTGAATACCTACCAACAGTATGAATGATATTCCCCGAAAAAAAAACACAAAAAATCGCGAAAACTCGTAAAAAACCCACCGTGGAAATGATATCCAAACTAAAACAACAACAACAAATCGAAAAAAATCGAAAAAAATCGCAATTTTCCCAACCGCTCTTCTCCCAAATCACCCTCGATAACAGTTAGAAAGCGAGCCTCACCTGACCATACGTTCCCTTGCCAACTTCGTTGAGTATTTCAAATTCATCCACACATCTCGGAGTGGAATAATGTATCATTTAAAAGTACGCTCACCTCCACTGAGAAGACTGTCAAAAAACCCCAGTGAGTGTTGGAGGAATATATTTTCGCTTTCCTCACCTGAGCTCAGGAATTTTCTCACTACCTACAGAGTAGAAGTGTAGTACACAATCCAATAACAATTTCTCCACAATTTTCATAAACTCACATAGCAGTTGAATATTTTCATATTTTCCCATACTATACTCGATTTCAACACCCCATCACCAAATTTTTTTACAAAAATTTCGATAATTTCCAAATAGCTCACCTCCACTGAACTCAACCACTACCACGCGAAACAAATCTTACAAATTTTCTTCTTTTCGGGACCTTCCCCGATGAACTTTCGGCATCATAAATTTCTCCAATTCGTTCATCAACCTCCTCTCCCTCCCCTCATTCGACACCGACGATGTCGACCCGCGCTCTTTTCGGGCAATCCGAAAATAATCTTCCCGCACTTCCTCTTCCGGACGCTCCCCAGGAGGGTCCACAATCGCCAAGAAACACCGGTCCAACGAGTCGGCTCTTTTTCCCATTTTTCTATCACTTTCTTCCTCCAAACTCATCCGTTTTCTCTTACTTTCTCGAAGTGTCTCCACCACCGTATTCGTCACTTTATTGAACGCCGTGCAAAAGTCCGGCACATCGCAAACGTTAATTCCATTTAGCGATTTTTCTATCAGATTTCGCAGTTCATTCACATCCTTTTCCCCCTCCACAATAGGCCCCTGTGCGACGGTCAGCACCCCCAAAGAAACTCTAAATATCACACAAATTCCAAACGCCCAATAAAAATCCCAAATTCTTTTCGAAACTTCTACCGGTAAAGTCGCCGTAAATAAACATAAAAACCATGAAACCGTCAGAAAAGAAAATTCGTTAAAACTTCTTTTTTCTTCTTTTAACGAGTTACATAATTCTCCCACATATCGCTCCGCCAGCTCTTCCAACACCAATCGATCAATAACCGCGCCCCTCAAACTCGTATAGTAATCCGGAGCCATTTCTCCATCCTCAATGATCGCGCATAAACAACAAAATGCAATTTCTTCCGAGCATACTTCCAGCAACAACGCTCCCACATAGCTCAACCCTTGACAATACCCCACCATAGGATTCCTCACCGAATAAACTCTCAAAATTCTCTTCAAAATTTTCGCTCCTCCTTTTTCCTGCCACTCCTTTTCCCCACAAAATGTTCTCGAAACGTCCAAATCGATCAGCTCGCCAAACTCCCCCTCCACTTCTACCAAATTCACATAGCCCGGATTTCTATCCAATGCTATTGAACTAGCCCCCGACAGCAAAAACCATACCCCTTCCCTTATACTCCCCGGTACTCCTTTTCTTGTCAATCTCTGTACCACACCTTTCGGAACGCTTATATTATTCATAATATAATGATCAACTACGCTTCGCCACCGACACTCCAAACAGGAGCAACCCCTCACATGTACCGAGCTGTTGTCGTCCGATAGGATCCTTAGCAGTTGGTCGAAAGCTCTGATGAGTTTATCAGGCCGGGAGTCTGGAGAAAGGTGATTAAATCCCGATGTGTAAAAACGTCCCTTTTACGGATTTTTTCACCCATCATACTCCGACGTTTGAATAGAGATATTCTTGCTTTTTCTTCCCGAAAAATCCCACAGAAATTTTCTTTCGATCCCAACAGCCCATTATTACTAAAACTGCTCAGAAAAAATTCGCAAAAACGGGAAAAAATTCTTTTTTCCGCGAAAATGGCGTGACCCCATTGAAAATTTTATTGCGGTTCGAACTTAAATAATTCAACCATTCCAATTTCAAATCATCTCATCATCGCAGCTCCTCTCGAATGACATTAATTTCGCCACACATATTATACCGACACGAGCATAAATTCCTAATTTTCCATCTCATAAAAACTTCATAGTATCGCGATAAGTCTCCCCTTAATTATCGCGAAAATTCTGACAAAATTTCTCAAAAAAATGTGATCAACTACGTGCGTTGGTGACAATATAAAGATTCCGAGTAAATTCTTATCGGCTACTATACACTTCCAACCGAATTTCTACGATTCGTCGAGAAACTCCCGAGCTCAGCTGAGGGAAGCAAACACATATTCCAATACTAAAATTTCTCCAAAACTCTTTCCCCCGTTACTACTCTTTATAATAACAACCGCATCCAACTTCTCCTTCACACCAACATCAGCGCACCACCTCACAAATACAAATACTCCATTAACAAGTCCATGAAAGACTCTCCCTCCCTCTCCAGCAGATACCATAAATTCCCGCAAAAATTTTCCGTTATTTCTCCTACAAATTTCCCCAAATTTTTCCTCGATTTTCCCTCCACGTAATTCCTTCGGTACCGCTCGGCCGTCCAAACGTTCATAAATCCTCCTCACAATCTCAGCCGACTCATCCTCCTCATGTGCATGCGTGCAAAGATATCCTCCCGACGAAGCCGACGATTCGACCATAGGCAAGCGACCACACTCTGGAAACTCAATAACAAACTTCGAAAAAAAGTACCAACCCGGAAAAAGATGAGAGAAAAAATTTTCAAAAGCAGAGAAAAAAATTTTCAGGTCATCGCTGATTACAGTACTTGCTTATTTGGAAATTTCCCAGCCCATAAGAAAATAATTTCACCAAAAAATTCACAAAATCTGTGATAACCAACTGAGTTGGTAAAATAATTGAAACTCGATCAAATATTATTATCAAAAATCTCATCTAGATTAAAATGCCAAATTTCCTCAATACCATTCTTCGAGCAACTCCTCCTCATAAAAATTCACTCCAACACATTCCCAACCACCAGCATAGAAACGTTTGCTTACAGTAAGGAACATCATCAACTGTACTAAATCGGACCTCATCCGTATCTTCCACCCTCAAGCTTTGGATACCATTTCCCTCCGTATTACCTCCCTAACCCTCCCCATTTTTTCGCCGCATCCTTCTTTTTCCAACTCTTCGAATAAATCATCAAATTCCTCACCGTCGTCGCTCCCCGTAGTCATCGCTACCACAATTTCGTCAATTTTTCCCGAAATTTTTTCCGTTCGCTCCGCTAAAGCATCATCAACCATTTCTTTTTTCAAATCAACGACCAAACTCCCCATCGCTTCAACCATCGCTCCTGCGCTCTCCACAAGAAATAAATCATCATCATCAAAATTCAGCAAATCGTCATCGTCCTCATCTACTAGATCAGGAGCTCCTAAAAACGAAAAAAATGGAAAAAAATCAGGAAAAAATTTTATTCACCATCTTCTTTTTCCTCCCTTGCTCTCCTCACTGCAGTGCTCAACTCCTCCAACGCGTCTTCTATACACTTTACATGTCTTGTCACTATTTTTCGACACGCACTTGCAGGCCCCAACGACATTTTCTTTACACGTTGAATACGCTCTAGAATAACACCGCCTGAAATAAATAAAAAATTCCCTCAAAAAAACTGGAAAAAATCCATAAAATTTGACGAATTTCATCCAATAAAATCCCGAAGAAACGACAAAAAATTCAATTTCAATTCCAAAGACAACAATTTCTACCACAATTTCCTCCCCAAATATTACATATCCTGCTAACAGCTGCTCTATTTCGCACTGCCGCCTCACTCAGCTTCTCCACTTGCTTGTCAATATCATCACCCAAGGCAGCCACTTCAGCAACCAAACACTTCCCTCCTAAAAAAATTATAAAATTCAAGAATGATATTTTTCCTATTAAAATTCCCACAGGAAAGTCAGTAAATATTATAATTTCTATCACGTGGAGAGTAGTGGAGACATGATGACACAATTTGCCATTTATGCCAGAGGACATAATAGGTTGCTGCCAATCCGGAGCCGATCCCGGCAGTGCTTGGGACAGTTGTTCCGTCGCGGTGAGCAAAACCGCTTTCCTTCGTGTTGCACGCATACACAAAAGATTCTGTCCCCTAGCGTTTCGCTAGGAACATTGCCATCATTATTCACTAACATGTACAACTTCTCCTTTCTTAAGTTCGCCTTAACTTTTGTTCAAAAAAGTTTTACTACAGATTTTTTATTCAAAAAATCCACGCGAAAAAATTTTTGCTTTTTTGGAAAATTTTTGAGAATTCCTCCACAAGGTGTTTAACGACAGTGATTTAATTTAGCATTTCAAAATCGTCGAAATTTTTCCTTTCAAATTGCAAACACGAGCATCAGCTAATACAATCGCATTGATTAATTTCCCAACACCTCCCCCTCCCCTTAGTATCACCCTTCAAGGCAACTGCCGTCATACACGTGCATAAAACCCCAAACGTGTTGGCGACCTCCCGACCAACCGGTGTGAGGATGGTAGACACTTCCTCGTCACTTTCAAGTTGGGCACAGAAACATCCAAACTTTACAATGCTGCGCTGAAAAAAACATCGTTAGACGATTTTCCCCGTGTAAAAACGACCCTAAAAACAAATAATTCCTAACGGTCGGAATTATATAAAACACAAAACCATTAAAATCTCAACTTCTCATTGATGCGCTAAAACGAAAGGAAGAGAAAAAAAACTAATAAATTCGCAAGAAAAAAATCCCACTTTTTCCTGTCGAAAAAAACCTGAAATTTTCCCTAAATGCACAGCCGAAAAATTTATCAGCTAAATTTTTCCCTTCCACCTTGAAAGCATCCGCCTCTCGAATAAGCTTATCCCTGGTGACGTCAACAGTAACCTTAGACTGGCCCTCAGAACTACTACCAACATACTCCGGCACTTCTGATACGTCAACACCTGAAAATTACATAAAATTAATCACCATTATGTAAGTGAAAAAATATTCAATTTTTCGAAAATTCCCAAAATATTTCTACCTGGACAAGTTGTTTTAGTAGGAAAATTCACAAATTTCAACGCCTTGAAAAATCTCAGGAAATTTATGATCATAAAAATCAGCATAATGGCAACATCAATTCTCTTACGCCCCTTACGTAGCTTCCGCCAGATCCCCTCAGTGTTGATGATTTTGTTGGACATTATTAACCCCTACGATACATTCACACAACACGACTTAGGCAAAAATAATGAAATCAATGGAGTTTCACAACCCGTTTTACGCGAAGTGGCGTCGTAAAACTCGGTGAAAAACGCGATATTCGCGGTGATATGCAGTAGTCGTGAAATATGTTTTTCACATCACTAGGGTGGTGAAACTCCATTGATATCATATTAACCCTCGTCTCTTACTCGAACACGCTTAATACGGAATTACCATGTATTGCGTCTCACTCGGTGATGATTACAAATGGTATGGTATCGGTAAAATTAAAATCCATCGCCTTACAGCATCTCAAGTCACGTCTTGGAATACAACACAACTCCTAATTACTTTCCCAACAATTTCTTTATAGATTTCATCGATACCAACCGTCCAAGAGTATCCCTCATCTCTCTCACCACAGGAACCTCGCAGGTTCGAATCCCACAGACTACAATCAGCTCGAAAAGAAGACATGCACGAAAAACTTTTAATGACGGAAAAATGTCCTACCCGGGGATCGAACCCGGTCCAAACTCCAGGGTAGCGACTGATGCCTGGTCTATTGACTTAATCAATAGACGGGGGCTAAGCGAGCATCGCCCCGATAGTAGCGAGCTGAGCCGATATAATAATAACAGCAGCCACGGCTTATTAGCTCGCCTTACTACTCATAACCCGCCTTCTACCTTACCATACTTATGCGATTCTCTTCCACTCAAAGGCGACGACTTTAAACTTGTCGAGAGGTGATAAATTCCTCCCAGTGAAGTGTATTATGAAGTTTTCGTTTTCTTAGGGTGGAAGAACACAAACCGTTGATATGACAATAAGAATCGCGATAATCATTAACATTCATCATTCCATGCCATGGACCAGGCGATCAACAACGGCAGCTCTTCTCCTTATAGGAGGATGATGACGATTAAAGAGAATCGATCCAAGCATATCTCTGAGGTCGGGCACATAGTGAGGATTAACGTCAGTTCTGAACCTGATGATCAACCGAGCATTAACCGTCATTAGAGATGGAGAAAAAATCCAACGGTTCACGGCAATAGTATTTGCATTAGCAGCGAAGGCGTAATGGTAGTCCGAGACTTTAGTACAGCACGTCATCAGTGTGGAGGAGGAGAATATGCACATGGTCAACCACATGTGTTGGCGATGACAACATGAGATTTCTGAGGAAATTTTGGTGATTCTTTGCTAATTTCTGTGGGTTTTTAACTCCTTCACAAACTCCTATGAATAGCGAGCTCAGGTGAGGAAAATAATCATATATTTTCGTAATGTACGTTACACCACTTGCCGTACCAGAGCCCGAGAAGTGAGTATGCCATACACGCAGAGCACTGACAATTCAACTACAACTACCCAAGTTTCCTCAAGATCTACTAGATCAACCTTCACCGTTATCTCAACAGCAACAGAAAGCCAACCTCCACCTGATGATGTTGGACAATCCTCACCTCCGCCGACGCTGATAAAAATCGTCTATCTGCAAGTGCTGCTTTCCATGTCGATACAGCTTTCTAGGACCGCGCGACATGAAACTACTTTCCGTTACTTTGGTACCAGTGAGGACTCCAAATTGCGACTTGAGAACCTATAACTCAACTCTAGTTCCTAAACACGGCAGTGCTCCTCACGTGGATGGGGTTGCAGTTAAACCAGTCGAAAAGCAGAGATTCCTGAGCTTCCGAAAATGTCACATCGGCAACTTCAGACTCGCCCTTAGCCCTCCAAGGCATGTTGAAGATAATCGCCAAACATAATCTACATAAGACCGACTGCACCAACTTTTCATCAGTTGTTCACGACTCGTGAACAGTTAAATCGAGATAATCTCAAATCATAACTACATATACGCCGCTTCCCAGCGGAAAGTTTCTACGCAATGAGGGTATAAAACGTAATCATGAACAACACAAAAACGATCCCAAGTACTCACAGATAAGCTCCACAAGCTGCAACAGTAACGGTCGCGATATTCGGCGCTGTCGCCCTATCATCCCTCCATAACCAATACACCGGAGCCGATGCCACTGCGCCAATGACGAAGGTCCACAGTATCAACGCGCATAAATCCAACCTACTTACTCACTTTCAGCACCTCGTAGATCGCGCTCGCCATGTTGATCGATTTGAAGTTCGAACCGACCCACCTGTGACTGTAATATATCCTCACCTTCGACATCCTCAGATGTAGTATCTTCTGAGAGACGTACATAAATGCTGACCAGCCGATCATATTAATAAAGATAGTGGGGACTACACTCGAGTGTGACACAGTGAATAAGAAGAACATACACCTGATATGACGCTCAATAGCTGCCGAGAGTAACGCATCATCGATACGTAAGGCAGTTTGCGATCATTAGAGAGTAATCCCAAGCCAACCACATCGGACTAGGCTCGAGGAGCGTCTCTGCTGATGAGGCCGTTATAGTGGAGTCTCTTTTCGCGCGGATGTACCTGAATGAACAAAACCATCATAGAACATGCTCTCTTCTATGCTCACATGAACCATAGCCTCAGCACGTATCCCCCTAATGCAAAACCAATATATGGTAGAAGGAGCGTCGCCGGCCATAGCATGTGGTATCTGATGACACCACTGAATGCCTTTGAGTGAGAGTGAATACTCCCACATTAGTGAGGAAATGCGCATCTCCACAGCGAAGGCTTCAAGGGAAGCTGTCTGCAGCACAGTACTCAACAGGCTCCAGATCCTGAATCATGCAGAACCAGTGATGAATACACCAAAGTTCTCAAATATATGAAATAAACCTAGCGTCGATATTGTGATATTCCTCGATGGAATTCAGCTCCTCAGGTGGGTTCGTGACAGCCGCAGAAATGAAGTGCTATGAGAAAATTTTGCGAAGTTTAATGGAGTGATGGAGTAGCATGAATCGAGCAGACTCACTCATTTCCATCGGCCACGCGACACTCATACGCAGCCACAGCCGCACTAAAGATGAGGTTGAAGAGGGATAGCGGGAAATTCGCCATCAAGATTATAATGTCCGCGCCGTTCTCTCGGTGGGCCCCGGCAGAATTAGCTGTTGCATACAAGGCTTCCCCGAGGAGTGTGTTACCTGACAGCTGACTATCGTACGATGCGACAAACGAATGCTCACAAAGAGAGATCAGAAGGCCGAGTAAAACGGGTTCGATACCACTCGGAGTGATTCCAGCCTCGCCGATGAAGGTGAAAACGTATCTAAAGCAGCGACTCGTATAGTCTGAGAATAATCAGCAGTGCCCTCATTACATGCAGAAGGGCGTGAAGAAGATGGCGATGTAAATGATGAAGGTAAGCAGAAGCGTGAGGAGGCCTTTCAAGAGTCGGAGTGAGAATGATCGCCAGCTCACGTGGAGACTGAATAGAGGAATAAATCACTTCTCATTTCATTAACTCGGCGTTAGTTCAACGAAGATTACGGAGGACGTGTGGAACAATCTCAACAAAGACAGCCCAGGCTGTAGGGAATTGACCCGGACCGGACCGGGGCCGTCATTGTTTAGACGCGGCGCCACATCACTTGGACCCCACTGATATCGAACTCGATAGTATTCGGGAAAGTGATCTAATCAGCGACTCGCAACACATACAGGAATGGAAACGCTGCTGTGCGTAAGGAATATATAGTATGAATGCACCGGTACGTCGAACAGCCCGTTATCTTGGTAATCAGCCTCCGAGAGGCTATAGCTCTGTAGACAAGAGCGTCTTAATCGCCCTCCGGAGGCAGAGGAGCTTCCATTGCTTCCTTCTACTGATCGACCACAAATCACATTCCGCTGTAAAGTTTTAACATCAGGTTTGTGATATACTTGTGATGATTAAATCACTCGTCAGTTCTCCTCCCGACATACCATTATGTCCTTGGCAAGAAGAGCGTTGTGGTGTGCGAAGCAGCCAATGCTGAGAGCATATGGTTAGACAAAGAACCTCTGTTGATATGTGCTGCTGGGCAGTCTCAGAATCTCGCTGAGTAATCAGCGCTTTGGCAACAATCTTGCTGGCGCTCGTCATGTTTGTGGCGTTGTCAGTCATCATTCCGCCCATGACACATGTCTGGATACCAACGGTATCGGCTCATCTGAGCCTCATCATCAATCGTTACATCGCATCACTCAGTCTCCAATGCACCAACCAGCCGCGGCTACTGACGAACTGGTTTCAGCCCGAAGAGGCAGTTCGCTGGAAGCCAACTGCTTCCCGAGGATGTTTCATCAAACGTTTCACAGGTAAAGCGGTCACCGTAGTCCCTGTCTTCTCACCATTGACTGGAAATCTCCATGATCGCAACTTCTCACCAATGGCTTTCACTGCTATCCCTTTGCGGTTTCCATCATAGCATTTCCGAAGCCAGTACTGCAATACATTTAAGTTCACTCTGGATCCCACTCTGGGGTTCCCAGGGCTTGATTCTCGGACCGGGAATCCTGAGTCTCGTATTCCTATATCATTATGCTTGCCTGCTCTGGAGCTCAGTAGAGTCGCCGAAATGAGTAACTCATCAGGAACCTCTTATATAAGGTGGCCGCAAAGATCGAGTCAGCGTCTTCGAGCTTCACTAAGCTCATAATGGGCGAAGAGGAGTGTTTGCAGTGTTGTGACCAATGGACTCATCAAGTAAACTGTAGTGATAATCACTCTTATGATCACGTAAGTTACGTGACGTAACTGCCACCCAATAATCATAGTGCGGTTGTGATTTTTGACGCAGGGGTGCTCCTCAGCACATCACAGTGAGGCGGCTATTACGGTCGCTTCCGTTGAGCGAAGCTAGATCTATTATAGATCTATAGGCCTACTATAGATCACCTATAGTAGGCCTAGTCTTTATGGATGGCAGTTTTGACAGCATCTTGGTCCGCTAAACTGCTTTCGAAGGACGCAAATGATGGATCACCTGTTCCAGTGGATGTTCACCGGTTCTGCATAAATTCTGCGGACCGTAACCTCATGATCTGTCCCCGAGGCGGCTCCGACATACGAGAAGCTGGTGATGCCTGTCAATGATCATGTCAACCAGCAGCTGGTTACCAGCTTCAATCGCGGAGAGCTAGTAAACTCAGCTCTCTTTTCCCAACTAATAAATTCTGAGTTGAGGGGTCGCATTGAGTCCGTTACCGCTGAAATTACTGTCTCTTACTAAGAGACTCTTAGACTGAGAGTCTGGTCGCTAAGACTTAGAGTGATGGGACCATTGCTTTGAATACGAATTTTTGTGAAGCATGCGAATGCTCAAAACCGGATAGCATGTCAGGACTAATCGAAGGTGTCACCCAGGGGGACTCACCCTGTAAGGTTTTTAATACGTCTTACGGTAGAACGAGGTTATAAGTTCTATTCCGACGGTAAAGCGAACACTAGCTGATACTCACACATCGCTTTCTCTCGTTCGGCTATAGTGTTAAACACGGCGAAGGCGATACCGGTACCCTCCAGCTCCAGTAGCATTCCACGAACATCATCGAGCGTGTATCTGAGAGAACCATGAGGGCGAACTACTGGAGGCCCTCCAGTGGAGGGACTCGAGAAAATTGCTGTGGGATAAAGGATCCTAGACTGATAGCACTCCTCGGGCAGAGCCACTGGGGACATCTCTCGGCCTCCATCCTGGCTGTAACTCCACCGAGATGGCGGAGAACCCACCAGTGACCCTGTCAAAGGTACGTCAGAGGACCGCACTGTTGAGCTCTTTGTACCATGTGCCGAATCACCTCTGGTGGCAATGGCCAAGCTACGTCGTGAAGAGTTTAGCGTCGCATCGTGCATCATCTCAAAATGCTGCAGATGTGTATCACAGAGCTTTTCTATAATATCGGTCTTGTCGATGTACCTACATCGGCATAGTCCGGCCGCCAGCTCTATCAGCATCGAAAACGTCGATTCGAAACCTGATGCCTCATCAACACCAGTTCACCTGTAGGCGATGCTAACACCGACGGGCTCCACCCCAGTTCGCTCTGCTAAGATCGAAATGAGAGTATCTTGATCCGTGGCGCTCGGTGGGAGACCATCGAGCTGGAGAGCGAAGTCTTCCATAGTACAGTGCCGGGAGCGGAAAGATTCTACAGTGTCCCTAGGGAGGAGAACAAAAAGTGACTCACCGTTTTTCAGTGAATGAGATCCATCCAAAAGTTGGGAGAGGTTTACCTTTGATGGACTGCGAAGATGACAGATATGACGAAAGTCATCACGGCAATGAGCGATCCTACCATTACCCTGGAAAAGGACGAGTTTTACCAGCAATGATTATGCGATGTGCAAGGTGAGCGGAAGTACCACTGTAGAACCAGAGTTACGACGCCGCCAGATCATGTGATAACGGAATTTCCGTGAACCATCTCACATTACTGCGCATCAGCATAGTGTATGACAGCTATCCTAGCAGCTTCAGAGAGCTGTAGTTCGGCACAATCTTGCTGGTCCAAGTATCTCGAGAATCGGCAACTGCTGGATTGAGTGACAATTCAGGGGCTCCAGGTGGGGGACGGCTCAACAAGGATAGCTTACAAGCTACTTCAGACAGAATATGTATAGAAACCTTCGAACCCATCTCGCCTCGAGCCTCAGGCCTACAACTTCGAAGTTCGAGGGATGCAAAAAGGCAAACCAATTAGGGAGAATGTTATTGACATCGCCATCAATTTTAATTTCATGTTATCAATACTTGTTATGCATAAGTTGACGATGTCAACTGGTTTCTCTGGGGAACTGCGAGAAATACAGGTTTCATTTTCTCGAAGAAAAAGTACGTCGGGTAACTACTAGAGTACCCGGTATCTGTAATTGATGTTGGAAATTATCATTATTTATCTGATGCTCTCTCGTTACCGCGTTTACGAGTCCTACTCAGTTACGATTGTAACAATTTGTGGAAATGAGTCATTTGACAACTAGCAACAATCATAACTACCGCGAATAGCATCACAGTGTCTTTTAAATGAGACTGTGATGCTGCTCGCCGATAATGATGTCAGAAGAATCACAAGAACTGTCTATCGCTCTGAGTAAACTCCGAGCAAGAGTAACTCTGACAAGATCCTCACAATTCATTCACTTACATTCCGAAATAATTCAAGGCAGCTCTTCTCTGAATCACCGCATATCCCACGGCTAATATTGTGAAAAAAACAGCGATGAATACTAGCCAGTTGTAGTACCTGAAGATGGATGCGACAAATCCGCATGAGTCCACGAAGCGACAACCCCGAGATTTTCCATGCACGACTGCCATTGGCAATTCGCCAACAATAACTTGAGAGCTAATATACGCTTATACGCAATACTTCAGTCAGTGAGGAGGAATAGGAGACCAAAAGTGGTTGTATAACAACCTATGATGGCTGCACGAGCAGTATTCATCTCGTAGGTTGGTATGATACATCAAAGGAGTTATCGCTACTGTAGAGAGAGTGCTCCCGGGGCGCAGCTCCAGATCGGATAATAGAGGGCGGTCGGAGGCACTACCTCACGCAGGTTGTAAAACTCTGCTTTCAAAATGATCGACTTAAGTCGACGATTATCGTTGAATGACACATTCTGTCAGCCAAGCTCTTCAGTGCATCCTGCACTGTGCAGTTTCCTCTCCAGGCAACTATGAAGTTTTTCACCAGGACTGAGACAGTTGTGCCTGGTTGGATCCTGCCTTGCTTGAAGCTACTGTTGACCGCTTCGATGGCGTTGTTGTGTCTGGGTACCGTTGTACCAGGTAACCTGGCGTCCCAAAAGCGGAAGGGCAAGACTGGCTCCGGGGTGTACTGTGCCACCCCATCCCTGAACGACACTTCGAACCCCTCCAACAATTCCCTCAAGTCGGAGTTGAATTTATTTCTTAAGGTAGACACACTGTGCCCAGACAAAGACCCCCCAAGGGGGAACCCCGCAACACCCCCCAAGACCTGGCACCGTAGGCAGTAGTGGTGGTCTTGGCCACAGTAGAGTCATGACACTTGAACAAGCGGAAATTGCGGATACGAACGGAAACCCGAATGCTAATTTCAACATCAGCGACAATCCCGTGGGGTGAAGGCGGCACGGCGGGGAGGAGGGGGCCGGGGAGCGGTGACGGAGGAGGAGGGGCTGGCGGAGGAGGAGATTATTTCCGGGTTCGGGTAACCTGGCCCAGGTTAACAATGTCAGCGACTCTGTAGCCAGTAGCGCGGTCACGGGCCCACGTCTTCCTCTCCAAGGACTGAATGAATACCTCATATTGAGGAGTATTCATCAGCTCATCATGGTTTTTCTCTCGGCATCATGCAACCATGGCCACATTTGGCCGAGCAACGAGCGGCGAAGATTACCGCGGCGGTAATACCATTACTGCCGCAATGGCGGTAATACCGCCATTGCGGCAGTTCTCAATCTTCTCTATTCGAGGCACTCAATTCGTAGTGACCTTGAATTCCGATCTTAACAAGGTCGGGACTCTTTGCCGAGTCTGTTCAAGCATGGGAGCCTCTCTTAGAGAGAAAGATCCTCAATAGAGCAGAAGATACCCATCCAGTGCCTCAGCTACAATGAGCTACAGCGAGCATAACAGAATATACTCTACTCTCGAAGCACTATTCTGGTTGACTGAATGAACTAGCCTCAGAACCTTCTTGTTGGCGGGATAAGATTCATCTACAGTGAAATTGATGGCGAGAGTCAAAGACGTTGCTCAATATGTAGAACGTGAGATGAGAACTCATGACTGCCGAGATTCAAGGAGCCCAAGGGCCAATCTCAGAAGTCTCCTTAAATAATTAAAACCTCCGACTCTGACTCACAATGCAAGGCCGACTCCCATGACGTAATCTCGATGCATGTTGGTGGTAAGAATGGAATATCTATTGAGGAGACACATGTATGTTGAACTGCCAAGAACAGCGCCTTACAAGGGATCTTCACTGCACATGTCGTCATTTTCTCCCACAGGAAAATACCCACCTGACCTCCCAGGAGTTCGCCGTGGGAGACAGCGTCGATGGTGTAGTAACTGACCATGGTGCATGGATTAGGGCTAATACGAGTGCAGCAGACTGGCGTTCAAACTCACCCCGAAGGATATTTCCACTGGTCTTTTCGCTGGTGCCAGCGTCTGAGAATAACTCACATACGAAGATGATAATGTCCAATGGACGCTGGGCCAATTGCTAAGAGTAACTTACAGCATACAAAAGGAAGGCAGCCAATGCACCGATAAGCGGTGCCGATAGCCAATAAACAATAGGGAAGAACTTAGCATACCTGCCTAGTAGTGACTAAGCTTGTTCTCTCTGTTCTCTCCCAGCTTACACAAAGTCGCACGAACCATCAGGTTGCATCGTGAAGGTTGGAGCGCAGCGGAGGCAGCGCTGGGACGTGATGCAGTGCCTACATCCTTGCACTGAACAGGTACTGCACAGACCAGACGACTCATTCGGGTATCTGTCAGGCCAACAACAAAACGTATGGGTCCGCAAAGTTCGACTCCAAAATTGGTGGATGCAGAAGTATCAACAGGAGCACGACGAACTCGGTGTTGAAACTATCAACAAGCAATACTGATTCTATTCGTTCTACGCTCTTATCGTATCCAGCGATGCAGCTTACGGTCTCAGGATATCTCTCGCCGAGCATTCGTCTCCTCCCACACAGCTAACTTCGCACACGAAGTTCCTATCTATAGCTATGAACGGGCACTCGGGATTAGAGCATCTCTTATGCAGCATCTCTTGGGATACGCCTGAACTACAACAGCAATCAACGAGACTCCTACTCCGGAGATAGGAACTGCTGGAAGCGGGACAACTATGGGCGTATTACACGTAGTTCTATACACATCCCGGCACGTGTCGATCATTGTTAACTCCTTCCGGCTGAATTCCACCTTCCTCGGGTCACTTCCTCGTTCATAAAAATGGCAGCGAGAAGCGTCTGAATAGCCAAGTAGCAATAGCCGCAGTTCGTAAACCTCAGTTGAGTGACTGTGGGCCACAGTCTGTGGCTTGCTAGTACGATATCACAGTTCTATATCATACAGATCGCAGTGTCCACCACAAAGTGACTCCACCAGGGTTTTCGGACAATCTTACCATCATTTTCTCCACATCTCGAGACGACAAGCCATAAGAACAGCAGTTGTACTCTCATAGCAAGGCGGCGAAATTACTACACTCATATGTGTAACAGGAGTTCGTGATCCCTGATCACATCTAGTAAACTCAGTACTTTTTCATGACTATCAAGTCCACAGTGGATCCGCAACACTGTTCGACATTGAAGAGTTAATCATCTAGTCTCCAACGGAACATCAAGAGAATACTTGGGCCCTATGAGGGATCCATTCTAGAATTTCAGCGTCGAGGTATAAACAGTGAGTTCCCCTCAATCAACTGCTACTCCGAGATTCGCTAATGTCCGGAGTATGATATTAAATGCCATACGATTCACTTCCTATAAACGGGGGCATAGAAAGAACCCTCGTGTGCGCGACCTTCCCCGATGAAACTTCCCCATACAGTTATCCAATACTCAGCGGCACGATTTTGCGGGGAACTCAATCCGAATAGCCGGCAGCGGCACAATAATTCCGGAGAGAGACGCCTCGAAGCACTTGCGAGCGTAACGCCATGATCATTCACAACTATCGACCTCAACAACCTCAAACAATGGAAAAACAGTCTCGAGCAGTAGCAGCTGCTGCTGTTCGCATTTGAGTAATGCATATAGTCACACAAATGTGATGTAAGATTCTCGACAAGAGCACGCACAAAGTACCAGTAAGAGAAGCATCGAACACACTTTGGCCGATTCGGATGTACAACGATTAAGAAAGCTGCTTTCAGCAGCACATCTCGAGAAGCCTGCTTAGTTGCTTGCAGACTGTATCTTTTCGATTCGGCTCATGAACGCCTTCTGAAAATGTGATGACAGTCGTACGGAGAGAATCTATCGAGCTCTACAGAAGAATAAGATGTGAATTATGTCACTGCCTTACTACTAGCTATTCTATGACCTATTGTGTTGATTCACAGACTAGAGAACATGTAAAATATCCTTAGACCAGCCACCTCCCATGCTGACCTTATTTCCCTGTGGAGTAGTAGTAGGTCTACCAAGATCTGTCCTGACTCCAGGTTTGACGAGGACTTCGATGAACACAGGCCCTCCATGAGGCTGCGCCACAGCGTCGGCTACTGCTGACGAGAGCTCCTCCTCGGTACGAACACGTATGGCAGTTGGATAACTGGGGGGTAGAAACAGTGTCACCGAGAGTCGAACCCGGGACCTTTCGATTACCCAACATCTCGGGCAATACCACACAGATTTAAACCAGCAGCTGCCGTTGGTTGACCTCCAACACTCTCATGCATCCCATTGTTAACCTAAGCGATGACAAATTAGGTCGCAGGTTCGATCCCCGGCACCGCCTACCAGAACGTGGATTAAATTGGTAGCCTTATTAGTAGCCATCGACCCCATATGCATCAACAGGGCACCATCGCCATCCATGCATACTACGGGTGACTCCGACGGCATGTGGCTCGCCAAACCTGATCGAACACACTCCAAGATCGACTATCAGGCTCCTCATGAGTGGAAAATTTCCACTCAGAAATCTCACCGTAAACACAGATTCGAGAAAAGAACATTCATTAACCCTGTAATAAAAGGCTGTCACAAATTCTCAATGATTCTCCTTACCATGAATTAAGCACGAATATCAGAACATACTATTCCTATCAGACACACCCTCCTCAACAACCAGAGGCGACACAACAACCTGTCCCCCCTCCATCGAACAACGATTGAGAGCAACCTCTATGACGTCGTTACCTCCGGCGATAGATCCAGCGTGGCCCATGTTGCCAACGCACAGGAAATCATGAGAATGGTCGCCACCGTACTCGTTGGTTCGGATTTCGAATAACTCCCGACTGAAATGAAACTGCATGTACGACTACCCATCCTGTGCTTCCGAGGTTGGCAGCATCTACCTCAAGAACCCTGTAGTGCCAACATAAGTGGCCTGGTCGCCGCCGGACTTCAGTACTACTCGGATCGCATTCTCTCTCGTCATAGGCAGGGTATGGTCATAATCAACTGCCGTTTTCAAGCCGTACCTTCACAAAAAAACATCTACCCGAAATGACAGCTTGTGACGCTCTACTACCGCGAGAAAGTATCTTTGCGAATTAGTATTAAATGAGGACTCTTGCTCTCCATAGACTAAAGTAGACCGCGGGAATCGAACCGGGGACCTCCCGATTGGCAGATCAACACACTACCTGTGCCGCTGCTGCCTCCAGGGCTTCCAGCGCTTCTGTGTTCTCAGTAGGCAACTCAGTACAGGCCAAATCCATGGCTTGAATTATACCTACACGAAGTCACTCCAGTCGGGTTCTATTCCCGCAACCTGTGGTTTTACCAGCCTGCAATTTTCCCATAACCTTATGCTGTGGCTCGTCCTTAACACCCGGTTCTCCACGCCAGCCCACCAAAACCTTAACGAAAATCGGACCTCATTCGTATCTTGCGCGGCGACCTCAAAGATACCACCCCCTTACAAGCATAGGAATCCCATACACACCTGGATGTGCCAGCGACAGTAGGGGATTCACCATATTGCCATAACCACTATTCTGAGTATACCTACAACAAGTCGTAGCCGCATAAGCTGAGTAACTCCTACTCCTACACTATGGGTAGCTTCCCAGTCGCCAAATGGTATCCAGCAGCTAAACCAACGGCACTTCCTTCATTTACAGCGATGACATGCTCGTTGGCTTCTGCATGGTCTGTGACATATCTAAAGGTTGAGCGAATAAGATACAGAATAGGCCCACGTGCTGGACCTACGCGCAAAAGTCCTTCAATAAGGAATCCGGCACTCCCGTAAAGTAGCCGACTCCACATGCTCTAGCCTTATTGTAAAACTCAGCAACATTGACACTTCTCGTGCCGTGTGTAGAGAACGCGGCCTTTCCCAAATTCTGGAACGACTTCAATGTCACAGGTCCCAGCACCCTCGTCGATGGAGTCAACATTGACAGTTGAAGTGATGAAGAAACGCTGAAGCCTCGAAACAATTGCTGCCACCCTGCGCAAGGTACTAGCGTTATGATTGAAAAACGACTCCATGTCACAAGTAGTACTGGCTAAAGGGGATAATCCCAGTTACAACTGCTACGATGATTACTCTGATATTTCTGCAATCAACTTATATGTGATTGAGTATCTCAACTGTAGCCTACATGCATCTCACTACATAGCCAGGAGAGTCGTCAACACCAAGATGAAGCCTCCCTACTAACGCCATTATTGCTTGGTGAGATGTCCAAGCAGCATCACCGACACTCTATGCCGTTTTGGAATAATGGCAATACCACGCGTGTGGCTCAGCATGAGGTAACGTCGAATGCAGCGGAGAGGCAAACATCTCTGTGGACTTCTGAAAATACAGGGATATCCTAAGAGCCATTCAGTGAGACGCGAGATGTGTACACCCGATAGATGGTCTTAACCGATCCGCAGCCTGCTAGGGGAGATACAGTGATGGCACTCCTTCTCCTTCTGATACGGTTATCTCTCAGTGGGAATGCATTCCCACAACTTGCATCGGCTTCTCCCCACCAACCGGACAATTGACATACTCAATGGAGAGTACGAGATGAAGTAACTTCTACACTTTCAAACGAATACAGCAAGCGGCATATCACTCAAGGTTGGTATGAACAATTATCAATATTCTGTCGTGGAGTTTTTCAAGTCAAAATAACCCTGAAGTCGTGCTTTGCCATAATTCTCATAATCAAATGCCGCATCCTCATCATCCTCATCATCATCGCATCCTTGCTCTACAGCAGCAGCGCTCCGGTCCTGCTCGAAATGCTGTATCACACTCCATGCGCACCAACGTAGCTCAGCTGCCATCGCATACAGTCGAATTGTCTCCAACTGATGAAGGCAAATCCGTCTACTTCCGATGAAAGGATGCTCACCATGGTGCCCTCGTCAAGACTACTGTACTCATCTTCAGTGAGGTAATTGCGGAGAAATAGCAACTGTGAGAAGATGTCATTGGGTAGAATCGAACCCGGGATCTCGACTTCACCTGCAGCTCTTTGCTGGGGAAATACTTCTCCACATCATAATCATCATTCACGATGAGCATACTCTCCACCACCTGAAAAAGGATCATCGATTCAACTCAAACGTTTAGTTATCGGGTAACATGGTACGTTTAAGCGTATCACTCATCAATATCGACCGTATACGGGACAGAAATCGTCACGAAAGAAAGCTGGCAAAAGAGGAATAACGTCACCCTTCCTGTCCTCACCGATTATATTATGAGATTGCATACACTAAAGGCCTCCTACCGAGGGCACGACAGAACATGAAGGTTCACCTTACCGCAGCAAAATGGTTGGCAATATCGGCTGCCGCGGGGTTGAATGCGCAGTACTCGTAGTCGATGAACTTCAATTGGCAGTTACTCCCATCCTTGGGTACCAGTATGTTGCCCGAGAGCAAGTCGTTATGACAAAAGACGATCTAAAATTAAATACCTCCATCGAGAATAGAACCCACAACCATCTCCACCGTAACCCCGAGCCCTAACCTACTAACCTGCTCGAGCGGACACACATTGGCAGTCTCGCGCGACTGTATAGTCCTCTCCAACCATTTCGCCTCACGCTCTACTGAATCCAGCATCGTCATAAAGTCACCCTCCTCATCTTCCGGTGACGCATTGAATAACTCTCGTCCCTTTGCGGCATAGGACTCGATTGTCCTCCACAAATCCGGCACATTCGGACCATCCTCTACCATAGCTGGCTTGAGGGAATGCATATACCTATATACCATAATTTCATAAATTCCCACATGCAAGTAACCACCGTAGCCGCCTCGCGATCAACGGCGTCCACTTCTCAGAAACCATCTCAAGAGGCTCCAACGGACGGAGACGAGTGAAGAACTCTTCTATACGTCCATTCCTAAAGTAGGCCGCTCTCTGACACAAATCTTCCCTGTGCGTTCCTCACTGAAAGATACCAAACAAGGTCGGGCCGAATCCAATAGTGCTGAGGTGATTGAAGATCCGATTCTCCTCATCTCTGTCGATGATGGAACTCCCTGCTTCACCGAATATTCGGACGAGGCAGACAGGGAGATGGTCCGGACGGCTGCCTTCATTATCGATCTCACAGGAGCTCCCAGTGGTGGAATCGGTGGGCGCGTTGCTCGCTGGTGAAGTTGCATTATCCTGAGGTCCCAGGTTCGATCCCCACACCCGGCATTTTCAAGGATACCTCTAAGCCACTGAACTCCACTTTAAATAGAGAATTAGTGATACCCCCCGTGACTTTGGTGACACCTGCTGTGACATTCTTCTCCCGAAGAGCCTCAATCATCGAAGTGGCGATAGGATTGACATCGTCGTTATACCGCAGTAAGCACTCACCTGAAATAGGAATTGGCCGAGAGATGGTATAGGAGGGGTCGTTACGGCAAAGTCGTTCGAGTTGCTGTGAGATAAGAATATCCGTAGGATTGATGGTATCCTCGAATCGAGGTATCCGCGTCCAGACGTCCGTAGCAGCCATAACGAAGAAAGGCTACCACAATTTTGCTAATTCCCGCCTTTCCGACAGTTTAGCGCTCGCCCTAGAGTAAACTCAACCCCCCTGCAAGACTGGTAAGACGTAATAGGGTCTTGCAGGAGTTGCTTACGGTGAGCCAGTCTTGGCCTTCTTCTTGCCGACCCGGATGATGTTATATAAACGATGATCAGCCAATTTCGACAGAGACTTTCGCACTTTCAACGGCTCCTTCCCCGTCGCGCGCCACGAAATTCCATCCGTGTTAACAGGCCGGCCACCGCCATCCCACGGTTCCCCAGTCTTCTCGATAACCGCCGTGAAGAAGCCACCGGTGTTGTTGAGATGAGGGTACACTCTCAAACACGGAGACAAGTCAAAAGACCCCGACGGCCACATGCTGGGCCGATACCACTCCTTCCTCACATCCCCCTCAGATATAGCCTCACAGTGGTATACTTCATGTGAGTCCTCCACCTCCTCCACCACCTGCCAATGGTTGAGACCCGGATAGGTGCGGAAGCCCGGCAGCTCCACGCGGACCAGCCGGCCGTGGGGCGACACTGAGGAAGGTAATTTCGTGGCGCAGTGACAAAATTTCTCACCGGCCTTCAGGACGGCTTGGACAACAGCCTCGTTCTCGAGAGGATTAACACTGCAAGTCGAGTACGACATACGACCACCCACCTTAAGCAAGGCGAAGGCCCGCAAGGCTATCTAAAGGTTGACCATACAAGATACGAAACAGGTCCGATTCTTGCCACTACCTGTATCTGCGTATGATGTAGCCTCCTTCCCAATGAGGGATCCCAATGTTTCCACTTTACCGGGTACTTCCGGAAGGTCCCATCACCCGAACAAGGCACATCACAGATGACTCGATCGAATTGATGATTATTTGGTATCAACTGTGCTTTATGATTGATGACCATAAAGCCCTCAGAGGCCCCAACCCTCCCACACAGTATATGAGCCCTCCTCGTGTCCAACTCATTAGCGACCACCATGCCCCTACCCTTCTCTACAACGTCAAGGGCCTGCAGGGTCTTACTCCCAGGGGCAGCACACATATCCAACACCTCATGCGCAGGTTCGATCCCCAGGACCGACACTGGTACCATCGAGGCCACCTCCTGCCGCCTTGCCCCTCCTCCGATACCCCCATGATGGGCCCTCAACCACTCGTCCAACTCCGGATAGGCCTCCTTCGCTGTCTTAGGATCACATCCCAATTGGTACCCCGAACACCACTTGAATTGTCGGGCGCGTGGTATCCACCTTCCATTCCTCGACAACGTCACATCTTGAAATATACTCCTCGGTGGACTGCAGTCAGCATCTTTCCGCACTCGGAAGGATATCGGCAGAGGAGCTCTAAGATGGTTAATGAGATCCCTCCACTCCTCATCACCATTGTCCAGCTGCAAGCCACAAGCCCGATAGAAGTCCTCCCATCGCTCAACCCCTTCAGTGACTATCTCCCCGAATTTACGCGTAACAGGTTCATCAGTACTCTTGGTGGTACGTTTCGGACCTGTTTTGAATCTTCTGTGCTTGGACCTCGGATGCTTAGCCATTACCAACCCTACATCAACACTACCTGCCCTCTACTACAACGCCACACCGTCCCCCATAAGAAACATCACTCGAGTGCACAGGACAGTTACTGAGTCTATTGCCATCACTCCTCAACTTAGCCAAGCCATAACGTTGCTGAATACGCCCATCCCCTTGCCGGAGCTCCTCCGTGGCAAGCACCATCGTAAAAGGACCATCATAGCATAGCAACTCCACCACCACGTAGGCCGATGATGATTCGGATGAATAAACGACAGAGTCGAATATCTTCTCAAGATGTGCTAGACCTAGAACAATAGCAGCACGCATGCGCAAAATCTTCCGGCTGCGGAGGAGCTTTCCTCACAGCATATCTTCTCATTGTTGACCTTTTGCACTATCGGTCCGCCGACCCAGCCACTGCCATAACCAGAGTTGCATTCATCAGCGAGGACTTGTGTTAACACCACACATTCCTGAGAGCCCGCAGGTCCAGAGTTCGAACCCCACCCCCTCCATTTTAACCTCACAGCAACGTCTTAACTATACCCCACTCCTTCGACTCGACCGTCATTTGAGCTCCCCCTTCCTACCTCCTGCCGCCCTTCACCAGTCCGACTCTTCCTCCCAGTATTGACCATATGCTGTAGATGTGTAGGCCTATCCCTATCTGATGCCCACCCTCTGAGGTAGTCGACGCTGAGTGGTTGGAACACCATACCTAAGCAGCTTACCACACCTCCATCGATTCCTCCCCTTCCCTCACCCCTACCTCCTGCTATAAAATAAGGAGGTGCCTTAACATCGTACATCTGCCCTCGAGGGACCAAGAAGCAATCCTCAGGTGACATGAGCTGAACCCTCCTCCTCCTCTCCTCCACCCTTGCCTGCCCCTCCTCAGGCCCCCTTGACAACACCGTCAACTCCACTACGTCCCCCACATAGTAGCTGTCCAGCAGTGCCGTCATATAGAGCCTCCTCCCGAGGTACCACACATGACCAAAGCTATCCAAAGGTGTCCCGTTGATAGCAGTGATAACATCATACTTCCTCAACGAGGGGTTGATAGACCACGATACCATCACCCCCTTATACTCCATACCGTCTACAAAAACAACAACAAGAATAACAGCCACCAATTTCCGAAGCTCCTCTTGAACTTCTGTAATGTCGAGCCCGATGCAACATTTCTCATCAATACGGTTGAGTCAACAGTTCTCTACTACATTATGAATTTTTGAAAATGAAAAAGAACCCTATCGTGTGTATCACCATCTACAAAAGGAGAATAATCAATTATAACTTTCCGAGCTTTTGAACTTTTGTGAATCTTCGCAAATTTCGAGCCGGCGTGAATAAAATAAGACTCCGATTTTGCATAACATATTATGAATTGAAAAGTAATAAACTCCTCCTCTCCCTGAGACACCCTACCACCTCCCCTCATCCCTAGCCATGTCTTGAACTGTTCGTTTTCCACTGGTTGACAGGTCACCCCTAGACAAGGGAGATCCAAGGAGGAGGAGGAGGAGGAGGAGGAGGAGGTCTGACCACCATCCGAGGTAGCAGTAGCAACTCTGTTGATGAACCGCCAGATAAGGTAGCTTGGAACGGCATGGCCTTGATTCTCTACACCACGGGAGACATACTTCTGGAAGGCTACTCCTAAGATGAGCAGCTAGTGGACCTCAAATGAATCTTACCATCGACAACCTAAGATTCTCTCCCTATTATTACCAATGATCTTATCCGAATTAGGGCACATCACTGGTCCACCAGAATTGCCAGCGTTAACAGCAGCATCGACAGTAATGCCCAGGGCCGGTCGGGCGCTATGAGAGTACTCCACTACCTAGAGGGTTGGCGACAGGAGGGGTAGCAATAGGAAGACTACTACTACTACCTCACATCGGGATACAACACCACTGGTCACTGATAACTTGTCTCCCCCCACAGGGTACCCTACGACCTGATCCTCTTGAGGTCAACACCAGCACTACTACGACTACTAGTACCTGCACGGTGTCTCGGAGCTCAGGTAGGACGTCCCATTTGGCTAACTCGAGCGGCCTCATTTCCACTGGGGGGCTCCCTGCCGAGGTCCCTCCTAAGAGACGCTTATATTCACATTGGGGGAGCCTGAATTGAGTACCGAGTCTAAAGCCATCCTTTTCATCAGTCACTTCCACCAACGCTAGATCGGAGTCGTGGCAAACTGCCTTCACAACTGCTGAATATTTACTGGGCTCGAAGTAGTCCGTATTCCGCTGAACCGTCAAGTAGATGCTGTCCGCTACCACATGGGCAGCAGTGAGGATGAAATTACGACCATGCCAGGATGAGTCCACGGACTCAGGTAGGGATAGGAGGCACCCTGAGCCACTGGAGGCCTCAACAGGAGTGCTCTGCCAAGGGACGGTCCAACTAGGGCGTTGCCGGGTAACATGAAGTTTGACCACTGCTAAGTCAGCGGGGCTCGGTTGGGAGAGCCTGGCAGCAGAGGTGGATAGAAGTCTTGATGCTAAGTGGAATGGGTTGTGGGTGGTGGCATTGAGGAGGAAGGAGGAGTAGCCGTTGACCAACTGACTGGCAATCGACATGCCAGACAAAAACTGTAACGATTATGAATACGAATAGGCAGACGACGAACGTTGGAGCGTCGGAGAGGTCGTTGTTACTTTAGTAGATCTTACAGTTTACTTACCCAGGCGAACGCGACAGAGGGAGATATTTCAGTCGAGATAGCATAGTGGTAGAGCTCGCGGCTGTCACTCGGAAGGTCGTAGGATCGATCCGTGACAATCGTATTATTCTATCACCCGTTAAATGTTCGCCATTCGAAGTGAACTCTGCGATCTTGCGTACAACATTTAAATATCGTCCTCCTGCCCACCGTTAACCAGTCCTCCAACATCCTCAATGGAGCCCCCCCCACCACCGAGCGCCCGGACGGGGGCTGTTGACTACGGAATTGTCGCGTCTCGTACACACCGTATCATTCCTACCACTCGTTGTTCACTTCCTTAATTCGGGACTACTACGCTCACTGTTTTCTATACTCAATCGGGTGGCTCTACGTCTCCTCGCAATGCAAAATTGTCTTTCTGATTAAAGTACGCCAAGTAGTATAATTAATTTCATTCCCCCTCATGTCACCAAGCCGAGCCACTCTAGAGTTCGAAGCTGAACTGGCGACTGTATTAGAGGAGAGTAAGGCGACTTTCGAGGAGGAGGAGAGGAAACGGCAGAGGAGACTCCTACCAGAACGGAAGGCCTGTGGTCTTCCTAAGGAGTCCAAGATGTTGACTAGAAGTTTAACGCAGACCTTCACTGAACTCGGGAGGGAAAATGCAAATCCTCGACGGCAAAGCAGAATCGTGAAAGATGCGGAAATCTCTTTGATGGCATTAGTCGTCAAGAGAAGGGAGAGGAGGAAGTCCGTCAACTTGGGCCTATTCTGAGTCTTGCTCTCTTCGACCTAAGATATTCCTGCCCTTCAGACAAAACCCTCCATCCGAATCTTCCGAGTGCGCTGCGGCCGCTGCCGAATTAGTCCCGCCTCCAACGCTCCACTCCACCGCAATGAGGGTAGAGGCAGCCTTAGCGACGCTAGGGGTGCAAGTGGTAGATGTTGGCAGTCGGAACACATCCGAGAGTGGTAGGTCTACCGTCACGCGCCACGAAATTAATATAGTCCGGTCAGGGGAGGAGATGTACAATCAGTGCTTCTACCTCTCGTTAGCGGCGTCTTGGCTGGCTGCCATTTCTGAAGGTTTTATCGACTTGAAAGAGTCCGTTGATACGATAAGAGACGTAAGGGTTCGATTTGGGCCTGATTTGTATCTTGCGCGCTCGACCTAAAGATACTCTTTCAGACGGCATTGTCACTCAAGCGATTCATCGAAGGACGAGTAATTGAAGCCCATCCCGAATGGATCAACACAGGTCACATTGGAGAGAACATTCAAGTATCTTTTCATCCGTCGGCACCTCGCTCAACCTCAAGATATCTTCAGGCGTTTAGCGACTTCCTCCCCTACGCAGTGTGCCGACCCAACACTACCCGTGGCCCAATGGACGATCTTTGCATAATCGTCGTCAGCGAGGTCGGCCAAGCAGATGTCTATATTGGGCGGAAATTTTCGGATTCTAAATCCGACGTTGTTTTAATTTACCACACACCTGGTCACTATCAATGCATTTTACAACCGGACGGGCTACCACTACGCCGAAGGTCTGTGAGAAGAGCTCTTGACAGGTGGGGCGTTGTTGTAGTCGAGACACGAGAGGTTTGATAATCACCATCATCATGAACACTTCATCAGATGTTATCAACGACTCGACTTGTGTTGGTCAATTTAAGGAGTCTATCGTGATACCGCACCGACCTCAACTCGTGCGTTTTTTAGATCCCATCAAGGTGAGCTAATCCAATCTACGTTATAGATTCTCATTAGCAGTAACATCGTTTGTCTTGTTCACCATCTTGATGCCATCAGCATCCCTAACTGCCCTTGAGACTATCCTCACTAGCCTCTACCCCTGCAATAGACCCTCCAATTGGGTTCAGATCATCAACACTCCCTCTCTAGAGGACCTTCGAACCCTCATATTCGCCCAGTTCAATCACAACGTATCCCCCACAGTCTTCGGCTCGGCCTCAACAGGCCTAGTCGGTGAGCATTCTGACATCGATATCAACCTCGCCTCGAGTGACACGGTCGACCCTAGACGCCTTATATGCTGGCTGGCGACTCGTTGTGACTACCTCGGTCGTTTTTTCGTAGAGAACTATACTCTCAACGCACGCGTCCCCATAGTGAGGTTGCGAGATTGCCACACTGGAAGGGTATTGGACGTGAGCGTTTCCAACTATCTGCCTGAGGTCAACTCAAAGTTGGTGGCAGCATACGTTGGGATCAGTCCGAAGGTTAGGAGATTCATAATGGCGATTATAGTAGGGTGAAGTAGGGTGAAAAGTGGGTAAAATCGTCCGTTTTTATCAGGCATGGGCAAAACGGTATGGCCTTTGTGGAGTTCAGCAGGTCGGCGGCCTCAGCAGCTACGCCTTTACGTTGATGTGCATCTTCGCACTGCAGGTGAGGTGTAGTTTTGGAAGAAAATACTTTTTTGATTTCCTCGGGAATCTCCAAAGCTATATTATGAAAATTCCCACACGACTTGGGGAAAAGTGTAAGAAAATCAACGAGAATTCCCTAAAATTTCATCAAAATTCCCTTCTTTTCGTCAACACACGTAGTGCACCATATGCAAATTTTCCGTATAACTTTCTCGAGACTACTTGGAGCTGTCGAGCGCGAGTAGATGGAGACGAAACTACTTGTTGTAAGATTTTCCTTTCTCGATTGCTCAGGCCACCGGGTACCTTCCCTGTCTCCAGCAAGGTCGCAACTTCACAGATTCTTCCGAGTGCGTCGGTGGGGGTCAGGAAGAGTATCTTCGATATAATCGGGATTCAATACTTGGCAGCCTCCAGTTTGATGATCCATGTGATGTCGACCTTTTCAATGAGGTAGATTCACCAAGTAGTTGGACGTCTACGGTGCCAACGACAGCAAGTGTTGGAAAATCTTCGCTGTGCGCTCCGTCGGAGTATCTTTACGACGAAGTGAATGAGAGCATATCTGAAGAGTATCTTCCATACCGACATGCCTTGGAGGAGGTCAAGGTCGTTGATTTGGTGCGGATGTTTTTTATTTTTTATAAGGAGTATGTATTTGCATCGAAGCACGCGGTGGTGGTATCAGTTCGTCAAGGTTGTCTACTAACCCGACAATCCTCGAGATTTGAGAGTCTTCGCCCATCTGCTATGGGACGCAGAAAGCTGATAATAGAAGATCCCTTCCTTCTGGATGTGGACCTCACTCGAGTACTTCAGCCGGAGGCATACGAACGAATCAAAACGGAGATCTGTAGGGGTTTCGACCCTTTCTCAGCAGCCTCGATGAATCAATTAATCGGCGAGGAGTTGCCGCTGGGAATCGAACCTGTGCGGGTTTATGATGGCGGGTTAGGTGAATCGATGGAGTCTGTTGAGGCGACGAGGCTGCCACGATTGGAATTGCCTGTGCCGGTGAGGATCCCGAGCCCGAGCTCTCTGGGCATCTATGAGGTCGGAGGTTCGATCCCCACACTCGGCAGTTTGCTTCCCCAAAGAATCTACCACATACGAAGAGCTAGATAGCGCCACGGTAGCCGAGGAAGGAATGACCAGCCGCGGACGTGACAAAGATACGCTGTGCGCACTCGGAAGATTTTTGGGGAGTTGGTAATTAAATAGAAGAAGTCGAATATATCCGTCCATTGTCCCTTTGTATTTCGGTGCATGCTTATCGGAAATCTCCCATCCCAAGCTACGCCGTCTTGGTGATGATCATGATGATGATAGACCTGTTGAGTTGTGAATCTTAGGTTGCCTATGGCAAGATACGGAATATGTCGAATTTCAGAGCTCATCTTGATGGCGGAAAATGAGGAGAGCAACGCTGAGGTCTCCGTCGAGGCCGATGATTCCTGCGCCCTCATCCAGATAGAAGACCCCAAAATCGGGTAAATTGACTCCCCATAACTACGCTGACCAGCTCCTCCTAACAGATCTATCGCCGGCAAACTCAAAGATCTTTTTCCAGACTTACAACTAATAGAACATAACGTTACTGTCAATACGGAGACGATAGAAGAGGAAGATCGCGGGGTAGATTCTTCAAAGTGTGTTCAGTATTATAGTACCTCAGGGCATTTGCGAAGTACCCGTCGAACCAACATTGCCTTGTCCTGTCACGGAAGAGGCCCGGGTCCACATGGCCGCCATGCGGAAGTTGGACGACTTGGTAGCCGATCAAGCGAGGGAAGAGATAGAGGCGATGGAGAGGAAGATGAGGGGGAGGATGATGGAGCAACAAGAGGAGGATGAGGCGAAGGAAAGGGAGATGAAGGAAGACTATGGACTCTCTTGGGGTCGCCAGATTCCTAAGGAAGGGCTCAACAAGTAAAGAGGAAAAGAGGGCCATTGCTATTAATTTATCCGCATTAAAGGTGTTTTGGAAGTCCTTCAAACGAATTGGAAAGATGCTCCTGTGCGCAGCCGAAAGATTTACTATCTTGTGGGGATCTCGGCGCCAACAGTGGAGGTCAGCAGCTCATGGATTCGACCAGACAGAACGCTGCTGCTAACGAGAAGTGAGCCGCCGCCTATTTGTGAGGTCTTCTATGGACCTCTCAGGTATCTTACACCATGTAGCATCGTGATGGACTCAGAAGTTCGACTCAAATACATCTCGACAGGACTTCTCCCTCGGTGAGTATCTCCTCCTCGTCGTTGTGGCGCATGAAAGTCCCTCCTCAGATTCCCCAATCTGGTCGCCACGTCCGTTCCTGATGATCCAAATTATCTTCAACTTACCTTTTGCCTTCGACGGAGGCGTCGAAACAAATACGAATGGCCTCAGCCTGTTTTACCATGATGGTCGACCTCATGTCTTGTGCTTATCATGTTTTAATGTTGCGTACAAGTAGTGATAATGAACACACGGCGGTGGGATGGTGAAAGGCTCGCTCCTTCCTACGATGCATAAGCCTCCAAAGTGGGAAAGGCAATACAAATCTACCCAATATATTCATATACCCATACCAGCAGAAATCATAAATAGGGAGAAGCCTTTCTTAATAAGCCAGCAGAGAATTTGTCGTATCAATAACATCGTAATGATAACTGTATCAGCACTATGCATCGCTCATGTAGTTCCCCAGCAGGATAATATCCTCCCATAACTAGTAAACACAAAACCTCTATTAAGACCAGACTCCTGTCGATGCTAAGCCGTATGGTAATGTACATAATTGTAACCGCAAGACAGCAGTAGCCCTGATAACATAGATGATAATCGTCATCATCGAAAGGTGGTCAACACACTATGCATCTCTTATCCCAACACTTAGTTGCTGTGTAATTCGTGAGGGATCACTATAATAGAGACTAGTGCTTGGCAGCGAGACGTCATTGCTGTCACCATGGAAATAGATGTAACACGGATGATGAGCATACAACATCTACTACCAGCTACAACGTGGATGAACACTACTACGAAGACGAGACAACAATGATGATGATGATGACGGCATAGCAGCAATCAAAGGAAAGATACCACTCCCTCCTGGCCTCAGCTGGCTATAGAAAGCGACAACAATAGTGACGAAGAAGAATCCAATGAATGATGATAGTCTTGCCGTAACAAAGATGGTGAAGCTACTATTCCTTCACCATAATAGTAGTAGCGGATCCTGGGCGATTGATCATAAGAAAAGCCACCAAGTACATCGACAGAAGCATCATCTTGGTAAGCGAAAGTACATAAAGAATCGTTAACGGCAAGGACTGTTCATCACTACAACAACGACAAATACCAACATAAATAACACTGGATGAGCCGTTCTCACTCAATCCAGCAGAATCAAGTTGGCTAACATCGGCATGGGTGAGCAACAGTAGCAGCATGAATAACAGTCGACTGTATTCGACTGCTGTTAGATGCAATGTAAAGGGTACTACTGCTCACCACGACAACGGTCGTGTGCTTCTTCGTAAATGCTAAAGGCGATAGTAGTATAAGGAGTTAGGGCCAGCAGCAGCAGGAGCAGGATATCATGACGGCACCAAAAGAGATCGGCGACGACAAAAGGTTCCTATCTGTAATACAATAGTAGAGGTCGCCGAGACGACAAACGACGAGGATTGGGAAATATTGCTACTAGCATGTATACAAGCAGCGATCATTGAATACATAAATACACCACTACGATGTTATTATTGACGATAATAAGAATGATGATGATAGGATATAATTCAACATGTTGCAGGCACGTAGAATCTGCTGCAGTAGTGGCAGACCCTAGTACAACTACATGTAGAATAAACTATCACATACAGATGATCATCATCATCATCATCACCAACCACAAGTAAATACCAGACTAGATAGGGTTAAAAGGAGCAGCAGAGACGACGACCACAACTGACCATCTACTTTAGATGCTTTATTGTTTACCAACAACTGGTCGATGCATATCATTGCTATGCCTTCTACCATTAGTATGCTGCTGCTGTTGAGTACTAGCCTTATGCGATGGTATCATATAAGGAGCCAGACAGCCGTGAGCAGGGTCCATGACCAAAGGTAGATACTCTGGGTTCTTGATCCTGTGCACGCTGGCGTTCCTAACGAGATTGTCCAGATTGCGCTTCAACCCCTGGACAACTGCAACCGAGATGCTGAGGGAACTGTTGTTGGCCCCACCCTCGACTGCAGAGAAGCCCCCAACAGCAGTGCCGGACAGTTGGATCTTGTGAAAAACCGACTTGAATGTCGCGGCTAATGCAGGGGTCAGGAAGTTGACAAAACCGTAACCGAGATTCCTTCCTGATGAGATATCAGTTGGCAAATAAAAGAAGTCGAAAGTCCCCTCAAAACCGCGGCTAGCAAGCTCCTGTATAAGCATGCGTTGGGAGTACCGCTTAGGGACATTACGGATCATCATAGTAGTAGGACCAGTCACAGGGGTAGGGATAACTTCCGAAACGCCAGATGCTGGACTAACAGGACCCTCAGTGTAGTCGACTGCTGGGGAACGACTACAGCTCACTACGCGGTTTTGGCGACGAGCCTGAGGATAATGATTAAGTTCGGAGAGATGAGCTGCTGCTGCTGCTGCTGCTGGTGCTCACCTTCCTCCTTCTGGCAGTTAAGCTCATGCCGGCCGCCGAACTTGCAGCAGTATCCTTGTGCGTGGCATTAGCAGGGGAGTGGTTGCTGCTGCTGTTGCTGGGCTGAGGAGCCTCGACGATCGCAGACTTGCATGAGGAAGATGAAGCAGCAGTAGACTCAGGTGACAGATCACCACCACTGTTGAGGGGCGAATAAGAGAATTGCTGACCTGATCAAAATGAGCAAGGTAACGCAAATGGACCTATTCTGAATCTTCTGCAATTGAAGCTAGGATACTCACCAAAGGATGCGGCGTTGTTGAAGGCAGTCGTCTGAGGTGATGCATTAGCCCCCCTGAGGAGCATCCTGATGCAAGCTTGATCTTCAGGGGAGAGAGCATCCATCAGATTCTTCAGCTCGTCATCATCATCTTCATCGTATACACAATCTTGCGGCTGAGGTCGCCAAGCGTTAGCAGCAGTACTGTAGGGGTCCAAAGGCGAAGCGGTCATCATAGTAGTGCACGGAAGGGTGCTTATTCTACACCAAGGTAGAAAGAACTAATACAACAGTAATAATCGTGACATGACGGCTACTAAAACAGCAGTCTTAAGATTCTACCACGCGCCAAAAATTTACTCGCTCGCCACTACAGTAGATAGCTCAGACATATCCTAACGCTCGAACGAAGGTCAACAGATTGTGGACTACCTCCTTTCTCCGAATAGTGACATCTGTAGTGGCTCTATGGAAGGCGTATTGTCAGTGGTGATCCTTTGAGAGGCCAATGTGCGCCCGCATTCGCGTTTTAATGCAAAACTCACACAAACGTGAATGCGGACTTGGGAAAAAAACGCCCTGAAATTAGCACTGCGAATGATGTCAACTCTTATTGGTGTCAACGTGGTTAACGATGATGAGAGTGATGTAGCAAGCTACTGAGGTAGACAAATAAATGAACTAGATCCATGGTCCTCACAAAGACTCAGATAGCATACATGGAGGCACGAATCGTGCAATCCTGCGAATGCACCCTACACAGGCCACGAATTACAGGCAAAACTACGAGTGTGTAGCAGCACTCCTTGACTGGACTAAGTGGGTCTAACAATCCGGTATTCGGAGTTACCAGTGGTATCAACTTCATGGGCTCAAGGAATATCATTTGTCATCTGAAACCGTTCCGTTTTTTTATTCTGCAGACGATCGTTGATCCCAACGGTTTGATTATGTGGACGGTTGGATGTGCTTAGATATGAATCGACAAATCTTGCTTGCACCGCGACAACTCTCACTCGACTCACATAACCCAACAACAACCTATCGCAACGATAACGTAATCAGCTACAACAACAGGATAAGCGGTGATAATGGTGAAATGATGATAAGATGGGGGCCGAAGCCAAATGGATAGAGGGGCGACTATTTTACCTACAGAGGCGAACGGCCGAGGTATTCACGGCAGTTCTCAGTAATGGTCTCAACAACACTGTGCAGTTGCGTAGGGGTGTTCCGATCCAGCATGTTGCTTATCCGTACCTGAAGATGTCTTCATAGAACTTGAACATGATGAACAGTTTCTACATCAAGAGTGAGAGGATCATGGTCAGACATCTTGTAGAAGTGGGCGTACTGGGAATCCTCTGGTAGCTCACTAGGTGGGTCAACCCCAGCCAGTTTACACGTCTCATAAGCCCAGCATCTCGGTACGTTACGGAGAGTATACCCTCCTCCACCGAGCACGATCATTGGTAACTGACAAGCCATGGTGATGGTAGAAGCTCACGACTGCCTCCCTACTCCATAGGACGCGAGATGCATCACCGTCTCTGAGTGACCAACATGCGATAGATTAAAGCAGCCGAGTCGATCGCCAGCCAAGGAGTCCGCACCTATCAAGAATATTATACCACTTATTATCGAGTCGGAACGCTCGATAACTTTGTCACACTGCTATCCATTGACCGTGACCCGCGCGCGGTGTTGCACACACACCTATAGACTTCCCACCCAATCATGAATACGCACAGGATTCGACTGAGTATTAGTGACTCCGCTTCGCTGTCCACACCATGGTAGACCAACAGGACGGTATAATAAGTAACGTAGTGCTTCCCCACCTACCCATCTGAGACACGATAGCCTCGGGTTTGAACTTCTCAAAAGCGGCATCAATAACTCTCTTGAATACCTCAATATACCTAACAGGAGACTCCACAATCAATGCCATGATCCTCCTCCACCTCGCCTACGTTGCATCCCCGATTCCTTCATGGAGTGGTACGTTAATAGCATGCCCTCGGCCACTACCAAGACCAATGTCGTTTATCGCCCCTGTAGACGGGAAGAAGCCGTTACCGTACTTGTGGAAAGATATCGTTAAGACCTGTATAAACCGATTCTGCTGCTGTTGCTGCTGATGTGAGTGAGGAGTGGTATGACCTTATCCGTTGTGAAAAAGGCCTCCTCCACACCGTCCCCATGGTGGATGTCCACATCGATGTAAACTACACGTTTGAAGCCTTGACGTAGCAGCTCTATAATCTGAGCATTATACCGTCAAGAAACGAAGCCGCTCCATATTCTCGAACTATACGAGACCGCTGAGATTTCAGTTGAACATACTCAGGTGAGTACTACCCCCACAACGCAGTCATTGACGTAGCAGAAGCCCGAGGCTGCGCTCTGTTTGGCGTGATGCATTCCTCCATGAAAGTTGAGGCAAATACGATCTTTCCCCTCCGCCAATCGACGTGCTGCCGATACCGTCAATGTGGTATAGAGGTTACAGAACTCATACCTACAAGCCAATAACCCTGGTTCGAACCCCGGACATGTCATTTTTACATGTTACTGAAACCCGGACAGTCTCCTTCATGCCCTCCCTGACGATCTCCCACTGTGGGCCTGCCAGCGTCCACCGAAATATTGTACCTCAACAGACCACCCATTCACCAAAGAGATCATCCCCTCCATGCCTACTTTGAGAGTATCCGCTGACTCGCCTCAGGCGTGGTGAGGTAACCAATACCCCCAGTGGCTCGGTACAGGCCGACTTGACGGACAGTCTCTAGATAATCACTTGAATGGAAATAGGACATAACCTGAGGCGACGTCGACTGTTATAACGACGACGACGACGACGAAGTCATTACGCCATGATCGAGCCGACCACTGATCTGATCCTCATCCTTCATCTCCTTATCACGAGAATCTTCAACGACATTGACGGGACAGTTGGTGCTCCGTAAGATGTCCACCACCTACAGATAGATATCTGGTTCGATCCCGGCACCTGTCATTATTACCATTGCCGCTCGACAGGTCTTCATCGGATGTGACGAGCCCAACGAATACATCTCCAACGACTCTACACAAAAAAAAGAACATCCCCACCTCCACTTTACCTAATTATCCGATAATTTAGCACAATCGTAGAGCACCACGATTTCTCTCCAAAGAACCCTGGATCGATTCCTCGTATTACCATCGAATAATAGACTAACTCCATCCTTAGGCCGCTTCGAGCCGTCTATCAGTGTGGACATATGACAGAACAACTCCGATAAACGCTCAACCCTTCTCCCCAATAACTCAACCATCCCTTTTCGAAACTACCATCGACCACAGGAGATTAACCCCGCCGCGCTGCCTTTGACCACCTCTACTTGGGAGGGTTACTAACCATGAACCCTCCCTGACCATAAGCCTCAGCCGCCGCTATCGCCGCCTTCTGATCCCTCCTAGTGCCGTACATCATCGACGCCAACTAATAGCACGAGCCTTGGAATACAGTCATCATAGTCGTATTACCTTAATGCCGATAAAGGCTACCACGAAGGGCGCTTGAGTACCCCAGGAGCCGGCCCGATGAGCGTAGAAGAATCGACCTAGGCAAAATGATGATGCTTATAAAACATAAACAATCGACGCTTACCGAAATGCCTGTGGGTGAACTGTTGAGCTGACGAGGCCATCTTAGCATTTAGCTCCGCTCCAGTGAGGTTCTACCAGAATATCTCACCAACCGGTAACCGCAATAGTAGGAGTACCTTGTTGGCCTTCCAAAGGCTCGTCCACCACTTTATGCCGATCGGGTGAGGATGTAGGGTGAAGAGACCGGACATTACGATGAGAAAAACCTCACAAAAATAGGCAAACCCTGAGCCGACGAGATCTCGCAAATCGGTGGGACATGAAAAATATAATGTAATTGGCCATATGCTGCTGCGTTAGCTACACTCTCATCGTTCGATGAAGAATTTGGTCGCCCTCCAGAACGGAGTCTTCAGCGGTACTAAAAGGAAACACCTCACCACCTCACCGAGAAACGCCCACTTCTTACCTCAAGATGCAATCAATAGTCGCTTGCGCGTCCTTGCGCCCTTTCCTGACGACTCTAGCTTCCTTCATGAGCAGACTCCCAGGCCTCTCATCGCCGCCTTCGGACGGTTGGAAGGGTAAAGGAGTAGTGATGGGCGTCTCTGCCGAATGGTCCTCCCTCGTGGGCTCATCCACAATACGGCAGTTGAGCGTCCAAGTGACTCGTGTGAGGTCGTCACCGTCGAGGACGAAGAAGTCAAAGACGATTTGATGAGAGACTTTCACCGCCCCTGGCAGAGTGAAGGAAGGCGACTCCTCTACTGGAATGTACAGAGGAACTGTCGAGCTCGTCAAACCACATTCATGGACTGACGGTAGGACGCATTCCGATACCGCAATTCGGTGAACTCCCACGAGCTCATCTCCAGACCGCTCAGTGCGGACAAGGCGTACTCTGAGGTGTTCCGTGGGGATGCTGCCCTTAGTGGTAGAGAACCTCACGCTGATGGTCATGGGCGAATCTAGGTCGACGTAGAGGAGCCTCTCGGAAAGATTCCAACGGCCACTCACTGAGATCTCCCCGACCGGCGCTTTGTTGAAACTGATGGAGAAATGCTTCTTCCCAAAAGTGGCCGTACTGCTTTCAAGCTCAGCTGCCGCCTCCTTTCGAGCCGCCCAAGTGAGCAGCCGATCTTCGACCAGATCGTAGCTGCCAAAGATGGAGTCGCGCCGAGGGATGCATCGAACGGCCCTTCCCACGCACTTCAGGCCGCCTCGCTCGCACGTGACCCTCAGGGGCGTTTTTGATTCAAAAACCGTAGAATTGGCGCTAGCAGCGACTATGATGTAGTAGCGAACGATAGTGTACTTGCCAGTGAAGGAGGGTGGCAGTAGATGAGGCAGCGTGAAGTGGAAGACGGCTTGACGAGACTCCTTTGGGTCAATCTGGACAGCCAAGATCTCGGGCGAGGTCGAAAACAGCAACGCTGATGAGCTCGAAAGACGCTGCTCGGCAGGGACGTAACCGTGGGTGGAGGCGATCGAGGGTCGAGAGGCTTCTTCTGGAGAACGGAAACTGAAAAGGACACATATCGGACATATTCCGTATCTTACCATGGTCAACCTAAGATACTCCGGTTCTACCCATGCCTACCTGAGCTTGTCTCGATCGAGTCGAGCCCCATGTAGACCAAGGACCTCCCCACAGGCTTGTGCCAAGAGCCAGTCCACTCGGGTGCTCTCGAAGCCTGGGCCAAGCCCTACAACAACCTCTACCTCATCACCAGGTTGATACCTCCCTTCGGAAAGGGCCACTTCGATAAGTCGGGACTTCAGCGGACCTCCTTGGAAGTCCGCATTAGAGGCCTTCTTCATTTCCGACTGTAGGATTAGTCAATTTGCTGCAACGATTATGCTCGGGCGCGCGCTAAATCAAAACTTGATCGATTTGTTGGGAAAGTGGAGGTTGAGGAGAGCTGCATCTTAGGTTGGCCTAAGGATGATACGGAAGAGGTCCGCGTGCGGCACGCTGGGGTTATGATCCTATCTCAGGAAAAAGGAGGAATTCTGGTAGACTTTGGTAATAATGGAGGGCGAATTTGAAATCTGAATGTTGCTTTTCCGGACCTGTTTTGTATCTTACCCGAAGCGACCTCGGATACGTTAGGTTGTTGTTGTTGCCACTCTTCCTTCCTCATTCATGAGCTACTATATTCGGCCTGAGGCTGTACTAAAGCGAGCCGATGAGCTCATCGAGATCGGCGAATACCAAGCCGCCATCGATTTACTCGGGCAAGCGGCTTCATCTCGTCGCTTTAAATACAACTTCACGCCGGCAGTCGAGGCTATTATGGACAAGTTCCTCAGACTATGTGTGCAGATGAAGCAGGTCAGGCAGGCTAAGGAAGGTAGGAAGAATCTTTAGCTTGAGCATGGAAGATTCAAAAGAGGTCCGACTCTGTCACACCTGCCTTCAGGTCTTATCCAGTATCGATCTATCACCCAGCATACTCAAGTGCAGTCGTTGGAGGACATGCTGACCCTCTTCCGTACCCTCAGTGAGGAGAGGATGGAGAAGGCCGGGCAGAAATGCTCGGTGGTCATCACCGGCGATTCCCCCGACCCCATTACCCCGGACAGCGTCATGTTAGCGTCTTTGGGCCAGGACCCGACCGACCACGATGAGATAGAGTTTAGGGAGGCTGTCAGGGACATGTGGGAGACCTATAGGACGGTTTTGGAGACGGTCCGGACTAACGCTAAGTTGGAGGGCTTGTACTACTCTACCGCGTATAAGGCATTGGAGTTCGTCAAGAAGCAGAATAGGCGAGTGGTATGTATATTGGGCTCTCATGGGGAAGGTCGTGGGTTCGTTTATTGTTGGTGGTTTTTAGGAGGCTAAACGTCTTTGTGACCTCTTCCGTTCTCACTGGGCGAGCGCTAAGAAGCCCATGACGAGTATCGGAGCCAGCCAGAACATCAACCCCAACGACCCTGGTGTTGTCTCTAGGGTACGTGAAGGGACGCCCTGCCCTGTCAACCACCTCTGGGCGGCAGGTCCTCGCCCTCCGCTTTGCTTGCGTCAATACGGCCATGGACATGGGCTTGTGGAGTCTGGCATTCACCGTCTTAGAGGACGTCCATACCTTCATCTCAAAAAAGCGACCGGCACCAACGGCTATTCAACTACTACAGTGAGGAACCTTCACGTTCACGTTGCCTCGAAGGGCCTCGCATGTTAGGTACTTCGATCGCCTTTCCAACGTGTTGGGATCCACTTACATGATGGAATCTATCAACCCACGCTCCCTTGCTGACAATGATACCCATCAAGCCGTTCAGAGACTCTTCCATGCCCAGGCCTTGCTGAAGTACCGCAGCCTACCAATACCACTCTCCTGGTTAATCCTACTTAATAGGTACCTCTACCTCCTACGACAAGTACGAACACAGCATTCGAGTGCTGACCCTAGTGGTGTTGATGCTCAAGAGGGGGTAGCGGACTTACCATCACTGGAGGCCACAGCGGCTAGGACCGTCCTTGCTATATTGGCGGTCTCTCCTACTAGCCGAGGCTTTATGGGAGTCTCGCCTTCTGTTGGCGAACGAGCTGATAGGTTGGACGCTCTCTTGGTGAGTGGGGATGGTGGCGTCACAGGTGTGGGCCTATTGTGAATCTTTGTAGGGCCGAGATGTGATGCCAACTCGGGAGTCTCTCGAGGCGGAGTTGATCGAGAAGAAGGGCATCGAGCTGGCGCCAGCTGATGTGAGGAAGCTTTTCGAGGCGATCACCACTGCCGAGCAAAAGGCTGATACTGCGGGGACTGTCGATGATGGTCTTTGGTGAGTCTTGGACTTGTGGGGGAGGGGTTGGAAGTGTATGGCTTGATGTCAGCGCGAAGATCGATGGTATGTTGAAGGCCCTCCCCGAGGCCTGCTGTGGAGCATACGCCCCCTCTATAAGACGCAATGTGGTGGAGCTTGTTGTATCGAGCATGGCTCAGGTGGTTAGGGTGTTGGTCTAAGGATCCTATGGTATCGGGTTCAATTCCTGGCCTCCTCAGACGCCTAATAAGTCTACAACGTATGACGACATTTCGAGAGTCACCAGCACCTGCGGGACCATTGCGGATATCACTGACCTCATTGACAGGGCTTCCTCTAAGGGTCCTATCGTCGTCAAGGACGAACAAGACGCTGTTGAGAAGCGCATGGTAGGCGGCGGCATGCGGGGTAGGGGGGAAACGATTGGGCCTTGTAGATCCCTGTGGTTGATGATGCTACTTCTACGTTGCATTTCGAAGTGTTGTCGGAGAAGGCCGCAGTGGCGACTGCTGATGGTGAGGCTCAGACTAGTCTCAAGTTGGAGGACTACACTCAGGGCAATAAGGAGAGGGCTGGTAGTGGCTATGGTAGCGTGGGAAAGGACGGATGATCATGTTGTTGGTGCTGTTAGAGAGGGAGGCTGCTCGGGCTGCTGCCGCGTTGAAGGCAGCGCAGGAAGCCGCTGCAGCTGAGAAGAAGCGTGCAGAGGAGAGTAGGAAGAAGAAGTTGATGGAGAGGCAGGAGATGGAGGCTCGAAAGAAGGTATGGGAAGGAGGTCTCGGGTTCGATCCCGGCATGCTGCATTTTAGGACCTCCCTCGTACTACTGCGATGTTGGAGTCTGTCAAGCAGCAGGCTAAGGCGTTCGGTAAGGCTGTGGATTTGATTGTTTTTCTATCAGAATTGATGCAGGACCTAACCACGTTACCACCATCACTATTGATGGCAAGGCTCGGGATGTACAGACTATCGCCGACCACGAGGTCATCAAGATCGATCGTCAAGAGTAAGCAGCCTCTCTCGATAGTCCTCTATAATGCTCGTTTCCTCAGGCTCGATGACGTCCGTAGGAAGCAGTTGTTGAAGGAGCGTACGATCAGGATTAAGTAGGCGTGGTGGCGGCGGCGGCGGCGGAAATGGTAATTTTATTGCTCAGTTTCCGACGAGAAGAGTCCAAGCGTGTGGAGTATACAGAGCGAGCCATTCGTGAGAAGGAAGGCCCACATATTCGAACTTGGAGGGAACACGTTGATATCAACAGGATGAAGCGTTATGAGGAGCTGCAGGCCCAGAGGTGAGGACGACGAGGGCGAGCTCCTCTGATGGGCTTATGGTCAATGCCAGGCAAGCGGCTATGGAGGAGCTCATCGCGAGTCGCAAGGAGGATAAGGCTGCATTGAAGCCAGCGATGTCTGTGGTAGAAGGATGGATATCTGAGAGGATGACTGAGCGCGATGAGGTGATGATCCTTCTCGAGTGGGGATGGTCATCAGGGAGTTTTCTTTTCAGAAGCGTATGAAGAAGATCGAGGAAGCTCGATCGGCGTGGAAGGCTAGGATGGTGAGAGAGAAGCTCGAGCGAGCACTCAATAAGCTAGCATCGTTCGAGAGTCAAAAGCAGCAGGAGGAGGAAGATGAAGAGGAATCTCTGTAAGTGTCCAACCGCTGCGTTGCTGTACTTGGTTGTGTAGGAGGAGGAGTACCTCGGCAGCCTCTGGATCCCCTCGTAAGGCAAGCGCCTCCCCCTCGGCCAGAGTCATCAGTCGTGGAGGTGGCCTCGGTCTCAGCACTGATGTCGCGGCTAGTCGCAACGCCTTCAAGATGGTAGTAGGATTTCATTGGCTCGCGGTCATGGAAATGCCTTCTACTTTCAGCACGCTCGTGAGTCCTCGCCTGAGCCAGAGGATGGTGGTAGCTGGAGAAGGCCAGCGGCTGCGGCTAGCAGGTTTGGTGCGGCCTCTTCGGCTGGCAAGTAAGAGGGAGTGTCACTTGCAATCTTGGTTAATCTTGCATTTCCTCAAGATACGTCCCTCCGTCCCGACGCGGTCTGCCCGCTGGACGAGACGCTGATGGCTTCACTGAAGTCCGTCGTCATTAGATGGTCGTCGTCTTCGCCGCCGCCGCCTCGTCCTTGGTGGTTGGGAAGTTGTGCGCATCATCATCATCATCATCTTGAAGTACCAACATCACTGCTATTCCTGTTTCCACTACTTCATTACGTCACTACGGTATGTGGTGTTGAAGTCAAATTAATGATGGTTGAGAGGCTTGGATGCTCTCTTCAGTGGGGCAGAGTCTTCTAAGGCTTCGTGTTGGTGTCAGCAGGGGATCGCGATTTCACATTTGCTACAGATCATTGGTATCAGTTTTGATAACCTTTGTTTTTATTCACTTGTTGATATGAGTCGATGCATTGTTGAAATGATCAGTAATTTCATTAGAACCCGAGGTGATTCGGTGAAAGTCGGCGGAAAAATAAAAAATTGCCAACTTTTTTTTCTAAAAAAGTGCGTAAATTATTGAAAATTTGGGCGCAACATTACATTTACCTGAAAATGCTGTGAACGCTACAGTTTCAGATTGAAATACAAGAAGCAGTTTTCGAATATTTCATGTCGACCTCGACGCCACCCTCCTCTGAAAAGGCGTCCTTGCGATCTGCTGAGAAATCACGTGTCTCGACGTGTGCGTTCGCGGATAGAATTGCAACAGCAGTGGTGGGAGTCTACAGGACTCTGACAGGAACGACAGCAGAGTCCGCGATGGCTCCTAACGTCCTGGCAGGATTTGTCGTTTTTGATGAAAAAAGCGACAAAATGGAGGTGGTAGCCTTGGCTGTGGGTACGAAGTATCTCCCTCCAGATATTGTGCGAAAAGATGAGGAGGGTCGGAACGAACTTGTGCACGATTGCCACGCGGAGGTGTTGGCGAGGAACGCTCTACTGAGATGGCTGCGAGACTCCCCTGCTGAGGAGTGGACCGACACCAAGTCGTTGCACATGTACAGTTCCTCGGCCCCTTGTGGGAATGCTTGCATAAAGCGATGGGTCACCGGGAAGAAGGAGAAGTTCAATGCCGAGGAGAAGTTGTGGTCAACAGCCCAGCATCGAAAGGTAGAACTACACTCGATTGCCGAGGGACAGGTTGAAGCTACATTCAAAACCGCACAGGGGGATCCTCCTATGAAGGAGTATTTCCCGAAAGGTATCGTCCGGGCGAGCGCGGTTGACGACCAGCAAGGAAGGATCCTCTCGTGCTCTGACAAGATCGCCTTGTGGAACGTTTTTGGTGTGGGGAAGGTGAATGGCAAGTCGCTGTTTATGGACTCGATTACGATTGGGAGGAAGTTCTCTCGAGGCTGTTGTGAACGGGCGCTGTGCTGTAGGATGGTTTTCAAGGGGGCCCCGAGGGAGGTGAGGCATCCGAGTATCCTTTGTAGTGCGGTAAAGCTGCAAGAAGGAGGGATGGACGCTGACAAGGGCGCGGACTTTACTGATGGGGAATGTCGATGGTGGAGGAGGTGTCGGGAAGGCTCTTGGGAGGGAGAGGTACTCGATGGCAGTACGGGAAGATGTGCTGATGGTGCGGTATCGAAGTTGGCACGATGCCAAGTATCGGTAGGAGATCATCGAAAGAAAAGGAGTAGGGTTGAGGAGGTTTGCCCTGGCCTGTTCAGTGGAAGACACTCGCCATTCAAGTGCTTGTATGCTCCGTCCCTTGTGGTTGACTATTTTCTGACGTATTGTGTTGGTAAATCTAAATGTCTTTAGAGTGTATCGCCGTGCGTCTCTGCACACAAGCTGGTTGTCCCCATATCTAGCGATGCAACGACGCACTGTAAGTAACAGTACTGTGGTTTTCAATGATCGGTAGCACTGCGGCAGGACTCATGAACTCTTCCAAGTGCCGTTTGGTTTCTTCAGCTGAGCTCAGGAGTTTTCTCACTTTTAACGCACCATTTAGGTTTGAAGTGTATAAAATTAACGAGAATTCCCCGAGGTTACCTTACTCTCACCAACGCGCTTGGTTGGACATGCGCATATTCCCCAACACTGCTTATTAGCGCAGTTATTCAACCTGTCATATGGCAGTGTCGTCGGCAACAGGGGGGAACTACTTCCAACCACAACGCTTCCCGGCTCATGCACCCGTTGACGCCCCAGCTGAGGATGGCGTTATTCTCTGCAGATTCTCCGATGATACTGGTAGAGTGTAGGATGCAGGGATCGAACCTGTGCCTCATATCCTCACAGATGAAGAGTATCCTGTTGCCAACATCACATTCAAGCTGTCTGGAATCGTCCTCAACTTCAACAACCATGATGGGCATCTTTCTCCCATAGGGATCGTCGCAACTCCAGGTTTGACGATCGTGAATGTCTCCGTTGATCACCGTGATGCATCCCAAACGCTCGCATAAAAACTCATAGCAGAAGTAGCTACGCTTACGCTAAGATATTAGACGACATTGACAGCAACACATGGCTATGACATCCTCTTAGCGGCCTACGTTCGAGTGTCTGGTAGCGGCCGACAGAAGCTTTTGGTCTACCATACGAGTCCCTACCCTAGATGTAACAACATAACTCGACTCGAGCTATATCGGGTGGTTAGCAGGCACGTTGAGCTTTGCCACCTCCGACGACTGTAGTCTTGTGAGTGCTCACCTCAAAGGCTGTGCATCGCGAGTTACGACGAGTGTGATGGGATATATTCATCCGCAGTACGACTATGTTCAAGAAGGAGATGATGCTTCTAGAGTCCTGTTCTCGGGCTGGGTAAACTTGAAGCCTTCATATCCCCTCGATGTGATCCGATCAGGTCATCCAATACTCCCCAAACCAGCCACCACGCTATGGTTCGGACGGCGCTGCCAACAGGAAGTTCGTGGTTGGCTATGCTGACGTTACGGTGAGAAACAAGACTAGTGGTGTCTCCTTAAATTGGGCTACGGTTGTTCGATTACTACTACAGATCGGTTTTACGTCGTTTCAGTATCCTGCGTTCGACATAGCTAGGCGTATTGGCAACGACATGGACGGCACACTGAGGGTCTTCTCCGACAAGACCAAGGAACATCGTGTGAGCCATATACTCTTACCTAGAGTGTCGGAGGACCGAGATGGGCTCCGATGCAGAGTTCGAGGTGGGAGGGTGACGGCCTCAATGAAAAGACCGGATCGTTGCTATTACGTGAAGAGAGACAATATAATGTCATCAGTACGAATATTACCACGGAATCATGCTCTATCCAATCTGCTTATCATTTAAACTCATCTGTCATCACTGCAATGGAAAATAGGTGGTCCAGCATTGAACAGAGCTAGATAATGATGTATTATATTCTGCCAATTTCCATATATGTTTTCCGATATTCAGCTGAGAATCCACTCGAAATAACCTCTTCCGTAGGTGCGCTGCTCTTCCTGCGCGGAGCCAATACGGCCGTGTTGAGGTTTCCATCGGAAGCCCACGCCAAAGTGTGGGCAGCTGCTGTCGAGATGGTCACAGCTGTACCTCTCCTCGATGAACTTCTCTCGTCCAAAGAAGCTAGGAAGAAGCATTTACAGATATTCAAGATGGTGAGCTGTGAGGGTTTTCATCGCTTCTACCCCTGCGGCCACTCAGAGGCGATTCAATCTACATGAAGAATTAGCCAAGCTAGGCTCAGCCGCTACTACTGCTGACTTGAATTGTGAGACCCTCTTGATGGACGTGTTGGAAGAGGTGAACTTAGTATTCATCTACGCCAGTCCCTCATCTTATGATTTTGGATCTTTAGCCATTCCCGGCAAGAAGGAAGCCTCTTGGATCCCAGAGTGTAATGGATAAGGCATCCCACTCCTCGATGCTGCCTGGTGAGTGGAAATGTCTCGCTACTAAGAGGTGGTGCTTCCAGAAGGTGTGTCGACTGCACAGTCGTCCACGATATTGACGTATAAGTTGCCGGGGGAAGTCCTACCAGGGACGGTTATCATCGGTGGAAGCAATACTGTCACCACTACGGCATCCAGCGGCACCGTACTTGTTCATGATGCTCAGCAGATCGCTTTGAAGAGGGACGTTCTAGGTAGAGAGGTCAGCACTGATTTGAGTGCTGAGTAGGAGAATCGTATCACGGTCATCGTGATATTGTATTGAGTGGAGTCCAGAAGGCGGAATTTCCGCCGCGGAAAACAACGATAATTTGCCTAGTAAATGTTAACTGAGCTTTGAACTTCCCAGCATTACGCCGAATAGTCTGTGTTGCCTTTGAGGAATGGCAAGCCGTGGTGGCGACAAGGAGATTATGAACTGCTGAAGGTACTGTTATCGAAGGTCCGAAGGAAGAGTGGCATCCTGGAGACTATGGTGGCGAAATCTTCACTCAGGCTAAGCCGGTGAGTGTCTTGTTGGCAAAGAGTTCACTGTCCTCGCCTATTCTGCTTCCTCTTGACCCGTTTCAGTTGGCTGAGGCGATCCCACCAAAAGGAAACATCCTGGTAACTCATCATATTCAGGACGACTCTGGTGGACAAGAATGATAGCAGAGCTGCTGTTCTGAAGGCTTTCGAATAGTTCATGTTAGTGGACTTTGTTACTTGTCGATCTTCATGCTAATGATCATGCTGCTGATGTTACTTTCTCCATCAAGTACTGTTGGCGTTGTTCAATTCGCCTGGTGTTGCCATCTGAGGCATTCCTCTGTTATATGAGAGTCCAACTGGTCTCGCAGCGCTCGAATGGTTATGAGGTTGATTAGATCGGATCTCTCTGATAGAAGTGCTCTGAAAGCAGTGGCTCGTGACAACGACTTGGTAGTTCCTCGCGATCCATAATGAATGTTGAACACAGCTGAGTCTTGCGTTTGTCTAGGAACTTTCTAGTAGAAAGTCAAAGGCGCGAGCAGCACGAGTTTTGACCATCGGCGATAGTCCATCGCTGGCCAGTCACCAGTGGTCACAACTTGTGGAAAACTGGTACTCCTTAAAAAATTGAAATTCAGATGACTCTTAGGACAATTATCGTAGATCGTGTTAACAGAACTATCGCCGAGGCTTGCAACTCACTATACAGAGCAAGATATACTAGGATGAACTCAATACATTATGGAATGATTCAGCGAGAGTGCTCTCCTCACTCTGCTGAATGAGCGCTCGCAACTTGCCGTACCACTTCCAACAACTAATACTTTCCCAATAATTTGAGGACGGTGCTGAACATAACTCTATAGTTCCTGTGAAGCTGTACAGCTTCATCACCGAAGACCATCGAGAACGGATCAAAACCCTTGCCACGAGCGCGCGCCACTGTGAATGCAAATCGCGCGATTCCTCGACGGACATGCCTACGAACGTGCATACGTCGTTAGAATGAAAATCGGGGTTCCAGGACGGAGAAGGACTGAAGGCACGATGCAGATCTACAACTGGCTGCGCTCGTGCCAGCCTGTAGCCTCAGCAGCTGAGGCTCAACCCGATAAACCGAGAACAAGCCTTGTTTGTGCTCGCTTACGAGGTTGCACGCGCGAAAGTTCTTGATGGCATCGACGACCTCGATTCGAGGTCTCGGCAACTCTCCCCCCTCGTGTTTTGCACAGTGTGCAATGCACACCCCCGGTCCTTTCATTTTCTAGAAACATCTTTGTAGCGTGCTATTCTGTCGCCTAGTTCCAAAGCAATTTGGCATGAAACACGGCCTCGATGGCTTGCCGAGTTACGGGATTCAATGCGTGGCCGGCGCACTTCACAAATAGCCTAGTACAGTTGACACTCGGAACGAGTTTTCCAAGCCGATATAGACGACTCACCTCGTTCGGGAATCGTAAGAACAACCGACTCACTAGGCGAATATCGACCATCCTTTGTCGCCGACAACGCGCTCGGACTGAGTCTTCATCTTGAGCCCCGAGTTCAGCGCCTGGTTAGGGTAGTACAATGACGGCAAGTCGGAAGGCTTCCAGACCATCGAGGAAACTAGTACTCATAACAGGGAACAGTAGTAGAAACTGAGTACCTAGGTAAAGCAGATGCGCCCGCGAAACGGTAAATTATAAGCTTCATTACGCACAAAAATATAAGTTTGTAAGGCTGTGACAAGACCATTGTCGAGCTGTATTCACGGTAATCTTCACACCCGCCGCACAACTCATTCGAGGAGACAAAAAATGTCGCTATTCGAACAGGTTTTTGAGCTTCTCATAGCACGACTTCAGAGTCACCTCTGACTCTCTCTTCAAAGACCTGGCAGGTCTTATGGTCAGACCTGCAGCGCTTAAGGTCCTCAACAGCATTTCCTGGTCACGTATCCGGAAATGACACCGTTAATCCGGAATAGAATGCTTCCAATATAGTATATTGGATAAACTAAGAATCCATGAAATGTCCGGTTGCCCGCTTTCGGATCTTCTCGGTGATCGAGACGGATGACCGAATGCATAGCTGATATAATTGTAACACTCAGGACATATGAGGCGTGCCTTGAGGAAATAACAATGCCATAACGATTCCGATTTGGAATCGCGAAACCATCTCGCGATTCCAAATAAAAAAATCGCCAGCTTGGCGCCGCCAGGCTGGCGGCGCCAAACAGCCGTTACAACATCAAATGTTTTACAGAATAATTTACCGGGTAAATGTTACCCGTAGTAACTGCAACCGCAACATCTGGTGTTGAACACCAACTGTTGGCACTGGCAGTGCCGATTGACCTGTTGCCAACAGGCTCTTGATACCAAGTTGGCACTGAATCCTTGATTGTGATATATTTTCGACGTTGTAGGACATAACGCAAACAAGATCTGAAAATGAAGTTGGTCAACTCTGAGTAGAATTGACGAACTTGATCTTCAGATGTCATTCTTGATCCTGGTGAAAATCTTATCAACAACAGTGCTCTGTGAACTGCACACGCCACCTTATCGTGGGATTAACTGCTGATGCATCTTGGTCAAATAGCCACAGCTGTCATCGGAATGTAGAGACGAATCGAGTTTAGGGAAGGTAGCGTGTGACAGAACTTCAAATTCTGATGTTAAACCTGAAGCTTTCGAGATAATTCGTGGAGTAAAGCGCTTTCTAGAGTAGCTCGTGAGAGCCTTTTATGCGGTCCGAGACATTTCTCTTGACATATCTTTGATGATCACTACCGATACTCTTGATAGCAAGATGGTAGCCTGCGTACGACTATCTGATAACCTGATTCACACATGTCGGAATCCGAAGTTATAGCTACGCTACAACATCTCCATCTTTATTGTACATTATCATCGTTGAACTGTGCCACCCGTAAGAGTCTCACCGTAAGACTCTTACGGTGAGACATTCTCATCGGACTCATCTAACTCGACGAGATAAACCACGAACATCATATAACTTTCAACACGGCACTATTCGAATATTCAACAATAGCTGCCTCTGAGCTACTCGAGAAAGTTTGCCGGTGTCGCAACCGAGCGCTATGTCCATCGACCACTCACTCTAGAGGCTCTCGACTCCAGCCCCGGAGCCGTTGATACTAGCGCTCACTTCCACATCGGAGTGCCAAATTATGGTAGAGTTTCTCCACCGAAAAATATGCAGACACGTCTTGTCTGCAGACTAAGTCTGCCAGACTTTAAGGATGACTTTTTCTGGACTATAACTTTGGCTGAGGCACTGTCTCCGGGTTGAACACGCTGTGCGCAACATGTAGCCTGGTGCGCTATTAGCGCAGCGCTAAGTATTTCATCGACAACCGCTTGCAGCTGGCCACCAGTAAACTTGGAAATATATTCTAGAATCCCCAGGGATCTCGTAGAACGAGTTTTGAGAAATGCAAACTCAACAAAAGGCTAAAATACTACGCGTACTGTACACGTTAGCGGAGCGAGATCTGTTCTCCATCTGAGCATCTGCTATTCAATAGAAGCTGCGTAGCTTAACTAGCTTGGATTATGCGACTTCTCGCATCACTCAGCTATTGTGTTGTTCGTTCAGCTCAGTTGTGCGGCTTGTTGCCCATATTTCTTGCCGCTTGGCTCGTCTGGATGCCACTTTTGCTACGCAGAATTCAACTTCTTGCACTAGAATGTGAAAAAAAACGTCAGATAGTTCACCAGTGTGTGGCACCACTACCCATGAAATGCCTCATACGAGTTTGGATCACTTAAGTGATGATGTAAAAGACAATGCTCATCAATGCCTCACAGAATATTATTCCACGTCACGCACGCAGTACGAATAAGAAACGGCAATGCGTCGGCGACGAAGCACCACTCGCCAGTCCATAAGTACCACATGGCAAAGCATAGCCCGCCGAGGATGCAAGCACGCCGCTTAGCATAGCATAGCGGCACGCCAAGCGCTCAATAGCAGGTATCAGAAAATGAGAAATAATGTTTCGGGGGTGACTGAAGAGTTGTGGACCCCTCACTCGACCCCTCAATCATTCCTTGAGCTTGGCGACACCTATTTTTGCTCCAGCCCAGTCGAAGGAGTAGTAGTGACCGACAAATGCTGGTAACCCCAAAATCCACCCTTCACCGAAATGAATGGCCAAGATACATACGTCAGGCTCGGGTGAAACGATGTATGCTCCAGGAGATATCGCAAGCGTAACATCGGCTTTATCGGGTATTCCTCTCACAGTGAACCTCATCGACGGCAAGAAGCTGACATCTTTGCAGTCGACGCCGAAGACGTCGTCTTTTTCCATAACCTCGACCTTCTTCTTGCCGGCGGTACTAAGGAGAACTATGACCTCTTCACGAAGCCGCTTAGGGATACTTATCAAGGAGGAACCTGTGTCAAAGATAACTGGCCCGGGCTCATCTTGCCACTTAGTTCCCACGGCGAATGCTTGTAGTTCGCCGGTGTGCTGCTGTTTGTCTGCAGTACCAATATACTCCAGGGGACCGTCATATTTACTAGCATCTTCACCACCAATAATAAGTTCGCCTGATGGAGAGTTCCCAGACGATAAGTAAACCGCAAAAACAGGACTATCGACGATTTCCGATGACAGTAGCTGATCAACAAAGCGCGGAAACGGCGGGTTGGTGTCCTGTGGTCCGAGGCCGACAGCTGCCCAGGCAGAGTGTGAGGCACCCTTCACCACTCCGAAGTCTATGTCCTCGACAGTCGCATCGTTGAAGTGGAAGTGCCCAGAAAATGGGAATATGGTCAGCGAAGATTTGTCAATAAAACTAATCTTCTTGGCGGCATTCAACTCATAAGACTTTGGTTTGCAGTCATAACACTTGTAGAAAAGTTCATCGCACCGGCCGCCGGGGAGGCGTTCGTACCAAGTTTTCCATATCAACTGAGTGTACGGGCTCCCAGTATCGACGATGGCGTAAAGATCTTGAGTGTCGACCTTCAAGGGAGCCACGATGAATCTCCAAGGCGCCGAGCGTTTAGTTTGTTGTACGGATATCTTCAACCTGATCACCTTACCACCACAAAAGTTCCCAAGGAGCACTCCGATACAGACAAGGGAGAAATGAAAGAGACTCATGGCTGTTCAAATGGAGGTAAATACTTCAAAACTGATGCCAAGTCGGCCAAGTAACAGTCATCGTACTGAAGAAAGTCTAAGCGTTGGACTGTTGAGAAAATTCCGCAGATTCTATTCCACTCGAATTAGAGGCTACGCTGAATCTAAGCTTAATAAAGGATGACAATTGCACTTTACGTCAGTACAGTGTGGCTATTTAAGACAGGGCCCAAAGTGGAGTAGCGACTTCTGGCGCGGTAACAGTAGGCAGCGGCTTCGCAAATCGTACGCTCTGACCTTGGCTCGCGATGGCTTGCGTGCATCTCTCGTGCCCCGAGATGTTTACTCGGATAGGGCTACGTGGCTAGCCCTATTTCGGGTGCTCTAGGTTTCCTGAGGTTGGTGGACTCTAGGTCCCCAACATAATTGTTCCACTGAACCGCCCATCCCTCCCCGGGGTGAGCTTTCATGGTGCTTCGTCTTTTTTGGGCGTTCACACCCTCAATCTACAGAGCTCGTTTGCTGGCTCCTCACGCGGTCACTAACTTCCATGTCTACGTGGATGAAGGCCTTCGGTTCGGTGGAGCGTCCTGGCTCCATCGTAGAATCGGTATGGATGAAGGTCTTCGGACTTCCAGCAGACGAAGTGAGTCTGCTCCTGAGTCCGGAGTCGTAGTATTTCGCATCTCCACTCGAACTGAGTCTCAGCTACTGGGCCTATCGAACTTGGCATCCGATATCCAACACTCACTTGTCGAGTATCGTATATGACATATACATTTCTCGACAAAAACGGTTGTTTTACTGTGTAGCATGAAACATCCAGTGTCGCCGAGCTCGGACACGGGTCGGCATTGCCGACTCGGCAGCACCCTCAGCGTTGCTACTGAGTCATAGTGTCTCCTGGAGCTTGCTCTGAGCCCAAATGAAACACAATGTCACTTGCGTTCTTCGAAACGCGCCATCGCTGTAGCTCACAGAATGACCACATGTGGCGACCACAAGTTCATGACATGAACTTCATGTGCGAAATGCCATCGAGCCTGATTCAACCGGGCTAACTCATATTCGCACCAAACGCGCTTTACTCACGTCTCAAACCGAGCGAAACAGCGTATCCTCAGTATAACTCTTCCTGATTCACCTATCATTATTCCTGGCATGAAGGGCATGCACTTCAAATAGCCAATGTGACAGCTGTCATCGGCATGTAGGAACGAGTGAGTTTAGGGAGGGGCGCATGTGTCGGAACCCAAATTTGGATGTTTCAAAAAAATGCCATGCGAACCCCATGAGATGAAGCGTTTCTCTCTCGTGAGACCCTTGTGCGCGATCCGGGACCTTTCTGTGGAAGGCTTCCTCCTACATTATGTAGGTTACATATGACATCCTGGATAACCAATACCAATACTGCCGATAGGCAGATGAAGGAATCTGTACTACAGATTCTGTAGTACTATCCAATATCCGAATTCTCACATGCCTGAGGAATCCTCAATGAGGATACTGAAAACCCGACATCATAGCTAAGCTATATCTCGCACCATAGCCGTGCACCAGAGCTATGCCATGCATCCGTCTGACATTGTCATCAGACTCATCAAACTCAACGAGATAAACCACGAACGTCATATACCTTTTGACATGGTGGGATTCAAATATTCAACAACAGCTGTCTTTGAGCTACTGGAGAAAGTTTGCCGATGTCGCTGCCGAGCGCTCTTTTCATCGACCAACCGACTTAGAGGCTCTCGATTCCAGCAAGCCCCAGCGTCATTGACACTAGCGCTCACGTCCACATCGTACCTGCCAAACTCTAAAAGGTTTCTCCACCGAAAGTTCTGCAGACTACGGATGACCCAGACGATACGATAGCCTCCCCCCAGAGATCGCTGCGGACTCTATGAAAATATTGAGAGGACCGTATGAAGATGGATGTTACATCCAGGATGTGAGTTGCATTGAAGATGGATCACTGAGTAGTAATCCAGTTCATGCGCCTCAGTCGTTTACTGCTGCGGCGATGGGTAGTTCTGGGAGGAATGTTAGTTGATCGTCAGGGTGATCGCTCACGTGTTGGGTCCTTCAGTGAGGCAAATGGGCTGCTTCGAAGAGTGGTAGTCTTAATACACCCCAACAGGACCATTTTGCCCCACACGGAAGAGGAGGTAGTAGTAGTAGTAGTAGTAGTAGTTGTTGTTGTTCACTGAAATAAGTCGTGACGCTTATGCGTATTACGACTGATAAAGTTAGGTTAACCCAACCTAGTCTCCTTCACAAAAAGTCCCAGAGCTCTCCCTCTTTCCAAGGTAGCCAGAAAGAAGGAGAGAAACCTAATTTTCAGGGCCCCAGTAACCGGATCAATACGTTCAGGACCAAAGTACTTGAACCTCAATGACCTATACTTCCTGCAGTATACCAGGGCATGCCTAGTATCGTCCAGGAAATCACCAAGGTGACCACAAACGTCGCAGTATGGAGAAACCGTAGAGTCCGACCTAGAGTAGTATCTTCTAGTGCGTAGCAAACCAAAAACCGCTTTCAAAGCATAAACCCCGTTCTTCATTTTTGCCAACTTCCTGAGCGTATCGACATGATGCCACGAACCCACAAAGTCTGTTATGGTGGTGTTGGTCAAGTACTTCAACCTAACCATAGGCTTCCTTGCATCTCCAAGCTTGGAGAGATAGGTTGTCGTAGTCCTCGCTGAGACTTCTACTTCCATAAATATACCGACTCGCGTAGCACTTTTCGCCAAAGCATCCACCCATTCATTATAGAGAGCACCATTGTGAGCCTTTACCCACGTGAACATAGCTCCAGTTTTCCGGATCAGACCACGAATTTCCTCAAGCAGAGTCGTGGATCTATCTCCTCTGATCGACATCAGAGCACTCTTCGAATCAACGGCAACCATACATCTTCTATTAATAGTCTTCAGGGCCATCTTTATCGCGACTAGCTCAGCTTGCTGCACTGTGGCATGACTCGGCAAACAGTATAGACCAGCTTCACCAGAATGGTGGGAGATAAAGGCCGCACCTACTCTATGAGAACCATCATCCATAGGAAATTTGCTACCATCCGTGTATACAATTGGTATAGTTCCATCATCGAGTGGCGGAGAACCATCTCCTTCTAGCTTGAAGCAACATGCGTCAATACCATCAGAAGAATGTGAAAGGGATTCCGGTATACCTTGGAGAGCAGTCACACCAAAACACCTTTTAAGAAGCTTAGTTTCAGACGCACCCCATTCCCTGCTATGGAACTTCCGTGCAAGGTATCTATTAGTGAGCGTCGAGACCAAGTCCTTGTCAGAATTCACCACCAACTCTGCCAATTTAGGGTTGGCACTTGACGGTATTCCAAGTATGACTTTATTAACACCACCATTCAGAGAGGTCAGCTGCTTCCTAACAGTGTAGCGGGAGAGAGCCCCTCCCCATGCCTCCAACCCATAAGCTAATACGGAGATAATATGATGGCGAATGATCTCCCTAGCTCGCATCTTAAGACAAGGCTGTCCGTGCTTCGCTATGAGCTTCCTGAGGGTAACCAACTGTGCCTTGGCCTTCATAACTGAGTGTCGAAAATGCGGGAGCCAATCCCCACTGAGTCGCAGCCTGAAGCCCAAATACCCAATCTCCTTCTTGACCGGAATATCTTCAAAGACTGGAGGAAGATCCTCAGAGAGGATTATACTCTTTTCCCTGCTCATTCCGATACCAAGACTTGGCAAAATCAAACCAAGTTCTTCAAGACATCGCTTTATTTTAGTGCCAACCTCTACAGAATCGGACCCACCACAGATGAATATGGTATCATCAGCATAAGCCACCACGAAGGCATGAGGAGCAAGAGCCCTTATGATCCGTGTATGAACATAACGATATAAAAGGGGGGGAAAGTATCCCACCTTGTGGAGTGCCCGCGGACTGCTGCGTCATCCGAGTACTGTCCTTAAAACTAACCAGACGACCATAGAGATATTGACCAACCACATTGATAATGGGAGCCGGCAGAAACTCCGCCAAAACTTCACAAATCTTCTCATGCTTTACATCATTGAAGGCAGATTTCATATCAATGGCCACACATGATACATGCCGCTTCCCTTCGGCCAGATCCTTGATGTGCTTAGTGACCGACCCCACTGCGGTGGCTGTGGAGCGACCTCTAGTGTAACCATGAGAACAGAAGAGCTCCCTATATAGCGGAGAGTCCTCAGGAATCTCACTCTCATACGAGAGGATCAGGTCCGTAAAAATTCTCTCTATGCACTTACCCAAGCAAGAGGAGAGAGAGATGGGCCGAAAAGCCTGGGGACCATGGACCTCCGGTTTTCCCTTATCGAGAAAAACCATCTTAACCCTCTTCGCAGGCAATGGATAGTGACCACTGCGTACCATACTCTAGGGTGGCACGAATTATTTCCTTCCAATTATTTCCTTCCATTTCCTTCGGAAAGATGAAGGAAATTTAGAAAATTCTTTCGAGTAGGAAAAATAGGGAAAATAGGAAAAATAAGGAAAAATAAGGAAAAATTAAGAAAAAATTTCCGAAACGACCATAAATGGGCACAAAAATTTCAAAAAACAAGAGGTCTCACACCAGGTGATGTCTGGGATATATGTCTGTGTTAGTGGTCTCGGTTAGACTGAGTATAGGGAAACCTTGTTCGCCAGGATGATCAAAGACTTTTGTGGCGAGCGAGAATTCGATTCGCACTTCCACTGGAAGGCCCAGCTTGCGGTTTCGGACTGAAACTTTCAGTTATTGCATGGCACTTCGCAATGCGAAGTTCGCATCATGACCACTTTATTCGAGCGGGAAATGCTGCATTCCCACAAGCATAAGACGGTGGAGTATCAACGTAGCATACTCCAAAACAAACGGATAGGTATCCCTGACGCAACATATAGGCAGTGGTTCTGGAACCGGCCGCAGGCTCACACTGTGAGCCTCACAGTATGAGCCTCATACTATGAGGCACTGAACTAGTCAGTAATCACCGTTACCAATAGACTGACGTTTGCACCTCATTTCGCATAGTAAGTCAATGTTCTCGTCTGCGTTTCTTGCTGAAAACGATCGAACCTGTGAAAACGATCGAAACTGGAAGGCTTTGTTGGTTAGTAACCAATGGTTACTAGAAGACAATGTTGGCCGCCCCATGGACTGCCGTGACTAAAGTTTTCGACAGCCCTCTTATTCGAGAAAAAATGAAACGAAGGAATGCAACCATCAAAGGATCAATCAAGTAATGCTCAGCGACAGCTCTAATCACCGAGCGTTGCGTTACAAACTTTCCTATAGAAAGCGCGCTTGTTCAGCCGCTGAACTTTAGCGCACGCCTTGGTCTCTTCCAGTGTGGATATCTCCCATATCTTGTAACGCTTTCAATTTCAATCAAGCTATGAAACATGATTAGTAAGTGCAAATCATCTGCTAGCAGCCCGACCGAATAAGACAGTGACGCTCTGGCCTGCCAAACCTGGCAGGCCAAGCGAAAAAATTTATTTTTCCATATTTTTCCGTATTTTTCCTTCATTTTTCCTTCAAATTTCAAATTTCCTTCCGAAGGAAATAATTTTTCTATTTTTCCTTCCGCGTGCCACCCTACCATACTCCTACAAACCAATGCGAGACCCTCACAGAGTGGGTCAAAACCGCCCCATAGGTCCGAATAAATTACCGAATCTGGCCCCGGTGCAGTATCACCCTTCCTACGGATCTTATTAATAGAGGCTCTTACCTTCTCCCGTGTGATGAGGCCAAGGACACCATCTACCTGCGCCTCTGTCGACGGTAAGCAAACTGGACCAGTGTCAACTTGCTGCGGAGCATAGTGGATAAAACACTCCGGACCGGCCTGACGACTAAAACCCTGGGTACCCTTGGATCTCTTACCTAGAAGCTTGGAGGGAGAAGTCTCCTCCGCCAGGTCCTTGTAAAATAATTCCGACTTCCTTCTTCTGATCTCCTCATTATATGAACGCCGGATCTCCCGGTATGCAGACCAATCATCCTTCAACTGAGACGAGTATGCCTTACGCTGTGCCTTACGTACTTTCCGCCGAAGAAGGTCCAAGGAGTGACCCCACCACCTAGGTGATCCCGCGTTAACCCGTAGAGAACGATCCGTTTGAAAGGTCGACTTGGTCCTCGTAATTCTTGTCACAAGGTCCTCGAAGGAATGATCAATGCTCAGAGGATCCATGTCATCAGTCACCAAAGACGCCCATTCTGAGATCGTACGTTGAATCTCACCCCGGTAAGCATCCTTGTCCTTAATCACTCCCGGAAAGGAGACTCTTTCTTTAATACCCATACCGGTAATTACGATAGTGGCCGTAATCCAGAAATGATCAATGGGCTGGATGTCCGGCCATGAGGTCCAGCCTTCTGTGCACAGAGACCGCGAAGAAAACATAACGTCCACACAGCTACACTGGGCCCGATTTCCAGGCCTAGCAAACGTAGGAGTACCCGGAGAGTTGAGACATACACCACCCCAGGAGACCAGCCAGTCTTCTAACATATAGCCCCTCAAGGTCTTATCCGAGGGAGTACTTGAGTTCTCAAAGCTACCCCATAACGGATTATACGAGTTAGAGTCAGAGCACAGAAACCATTCTTTACAGTTCGTGCGACTCAGCAGATCAGAGAGAGTCCGAACTAGACATGGGCACCCTTGCCCGGCCCCGGCGACCCGATTCGCCCCGGCCCGGCCCCGGAACGAGCCGGGTTGGGCCGGGTCAAAGTCACAAACCCGGCTTCCCCGCCAGTGTTGCCGGGGTCATGCGGGTGAGCGGGCGAAAAATGACCCGCAGCTGTCCGCGGGTCACCCGGAAACCCGGCAGCGCAGATATTTCGAGCCATTCACAGTGATCTTAATTGTACCTAGCGCGGAATTTCGCGTTAATTTCCAGGGATCATCGCGATACCTGAAAATTAACGCGCACTTCGCGTTCCAATCGCGTGACTTGGCACATTGGAATATTGTTTCATCCATGCAGCGCTGATATTGGTTCTTGACAAGAAGTTCTTACCGTCGATCATGTTCGAATGGCCTTCCTGCCTGGCGATCCGGGCCGGGTTACCCGGCCAACCCGGCGGGCCCGCTAAACCCGGAACATGGGTAAGAAAAGACTGCCGGGTCACCGGGGCCGGGCCGGGGAAGCGGGTTCAAAGGCTGCCGGGCCGGGCCGGGCCGGGCCGGGCGACTAGAAAATCGCCGGGTGCCCACCTCTAGTCCGAACGTAAAGACCAGAATCGATATCTGAAGCCATATACATACATATAACAAATAAACCTCCAATCATAGCACCACACCAGTCTTTCTCAGCGACCACTGGAGTGAAGTCAAGAGACTTCTTAACCAACAACCAGGTTCTGCCTTTAGGGCTACCATGGATCGCATATAGATCCCGCCACTCATCCGAGAAGAAAGATGGAGGTTCACAAATCCCAATTACATCAGGAAACCAATGCTCTAAAAGACTATCATACAATGTTCTAAGTCCTAAATGCGATTTAGCAATGTTACAGTAGCCCACCTTGAGACGGCAGGGACCCAAATCAGCGGCACAGGCATCATTGGCTTGAACCATTGGGCATAACCTCCCTATTCCTACGCATCAGCCTATCTCTGGCAAGTCTCAAGTTGGGACATTTACCCACATCGAACGACCTATGACCATCTTGACCACAATGAATACAGTGAGGGCTGTCAGCTCTTACGCACTCCCCCGCTAGGTGGCCCGTGGAACCGCAAGTTTTGCAAATTGCATCCTTCGTGCAAGCACGATAGTCGTGGCCCTTATCATAGGAGCCACACCTCAGACACATATGTAGGAAAGCCGTCTCAACAGCTCGAACCCTTGAGAAATTGAGGTAGACCGGACCATCTAATATCTTCTTCCTCAAGGCTGCCGGGGCTTTGAGGTAGGCCGTTTTCCCAACAATACGTGTAACTTGGATATCATCCTTGTTAGCACCCAACTTGTTGATGTCCACTAAGTCCTCTACCAATTGTTGACCATTCTCATAGCCATAGTAGTAGTAGTAGCAGTAGTAGTAGTAGTAGTAGTAGTAGTAGTAGTAGTAGTAGTAGTAGCAGTAGTAGTAGGGAAGTAGCGGCCCTAGTAGAAGTAAGGATGGGATCGTTGACGGGCAGGTGAGGCTTAGTTGCCAAAGAATTACGAGGAATGGTGGTAACTGAAGACACCGAGGCGGGGGAGAGCGAGTATCATTGTAGTTATTTCTACTGTGAACTGACTTCAAGGACGTCTCAATGAAGTTAAGACGAAGATGGCTTGATGGTGGCAGTCACTATCAAGGACTCTCGTTCGGGTTAGGGCTCTGGGACTTATGTAGCCCGAGTCTCAATTCAATTGAATTATTTGGATCCCGAATAGAAAACACAGCTGCAAATTCAACCCGAACCGAGCCCTGCAGGTCCTGGTGGTTTATCACAGAGTGCAAGTTGTAGTGGATCATTTCTATATACCAAAATAACGGGAAGCATGGGCATTAGGGCTGCCTCAATAGAGCAATCGCAGAAACACTGCAGAGAGAGACAGCAGCATCCATACATTGTTAAAATGTCTACGACCAGGCCGGTCCCATCGACGTCCTTCGTTTATGGATGCTAATCGTACTTTGGGGCAGATTACAATAAGTGTGAGCCTATGTTCCGCAGCGGAACTTCCGCCGTCGCGAACTTCAACGAAAGAAACTTACGATGGCATAGAAGCCTGCGGATTCCGAGAACGAGAGCGGAACTGAATGTGAGGCTCAGATTCTGAGCCGCGGAATTGCTGCGCGGGTGAGCACTGAGGACCAGCTGAGTCTTTGAATCCTTGGGTGCTGGAGATGGAGCCCGTGTGATGCATGTTTCGGTAGCTGGACACATCCCCCCGGTGAAAAGTGGATCCCACCACGAACGAAAGAGATGGTATGGCCTGCTTACTCTATTGGTTGAGGCCGCCATGGCCTGAAGCTGCTAGCAGATCGACATCAAGCTAAACTACGCCGACGATGGCATTGAACAGTCCAAGCTGGATTTCAAAGTGTGACACATAGGAAAATCGCTCCACAGTAGAAGTTTTCTACTCGCGTGAGAGTCTACTCGATAGCTGAGCTATCGACTGAAACAAGAGGTCAAGCAGCACGCGACGATGTACAGTTTGCGTTAGGGAATCAAAATTCAGATAACACCTTTGGTTTGTGATAGAGGATTTTTGTGTTCCCGATCAGTTCTACCAAAACAGTTTTTTTCCGACGGGAACCGACAGCCTCCACGCCGAAGTCTACCTTATTATCGGTCTGACGAGGCTCACTTCGGTAATCATTGTGTCATGGCCCGCGGTCTCGGTGTGTATAGGCTTTCCAGTCTTCTCAACTGTTGAGACTCAACATGAGTACTACTCTCAGAGACTGAAAGTAGTACTCGTATTGAGATGACTGAAATTCAGTAGATCAGATTATAGGAAATCCTTATCAACCCTTCCAATGGAAAAGCTACAGAAGGGCAAGCTTTTTGTTCTAAGTAAGTTATGAATGAAATACAGCCTCAACACAACGGCACGGTCATTTCAATGGGTATCAGCAAATTGGACAGTGCACTGATTAGTCATGTACATTAAAGATTGGACTCCACTCTAGGACCGGGCCCCCGTCACGGGCTTCTGGAACTTCCAGACTGGAACTGATTTGAAGTTCAAATTTTGAAATTCCTCCGAGAACAAATATATTCCTTTTCATCTTAGGGAGTCTGCCAGGCCGTTCAAACCAATGAAGAAACAATCAAGATAGTATCTCTGACTTGCACCTTCGTGGCTTCTGCAAGCGCCGTCATATCGCTTGAGCTTTTGATATAGCGTGCTATTCTGCCGCCTAGTCCCGTAGAGTTTGGCATGAAACACGGCCTCGATGGCTTGGCGAGTTACGGGATTCAATGCGTGGCCGGCGCACTTCACAAATAGCCTAGCACAGTTGACACTCGGAACGAGTTTTCCAAGCCGATATAGATGCCTCACCTCGATTGGGAATCGTAAGAACAACCGACTTACTAGGCGAACATCGACCATCCTTTGTCGCCGACAACGCGCTCGGACTGAGTCTTCATCTTGAGCCCCGAGTTCAGGGCCTGGTTAGGGTAGTACAATGACGGCAAGTCGGAAGGCTTCAAGGCCATCGAGGAAACTACTACTCAAAGCAGATACGCCCGCGAAACGGAAAACTATAAACTTTATAACGCACAAAGATATAAGTCTGTGAGGCTGTAACAAGACCATTGTCGGGTAGCATTCACGGTAATCTTCACACCCGCCGCACAACTCATTCGTGAGGAGACAAAAAATGTCGCTATTCGAACAGGTTTTTGAGCTTCTCATAGCACGACTTCAGAGTCGCCTCTGACTTTGTCTTCAAATGCCTGGCAAGTCTTATGGTCAGACCTGCAGCGCTTGAGGTCCTCAACAGTATTTCCTGGCCACGTATCCGAATAGGACACCGATAATCCGGAATAGAACGCTTCCAATATAGTATATTGGATAACCTAAGAGTCACTGAAATGTCCGGTTGCCCGCTTTCGGATCTTTTCGGTGATCGAGACGGATGACCAAATGCATAGCTGATATAATTGTAATACTCAGGACATATGAGGCGTGGCTACGTGACTACCCGTAGTAACTGTAACCGCAACACCTGGTGTTGAACACCAACTGTTGGCACTGGCAGTGCCGATTGGCCTGTTGCCAACAGGCTGTTGGTACCAAGTTGGCACTGAATTCTTGATTGTAATATATTTTCGAAGTTGTAAAACATAGCGCAAACAAGATTTGAGAATGAAGTTAGTCAACTCTGGAGCAGAATTGACGTGCTTGAGCTTCACATGCCATGCTTGATCCTGGTAAAAATCTCATCAATAACAGTGCTCCATGAACTGCACACGCCAGTGGCGTGTGCAGTTCATGGACGTTAAATAAGAGGTGGCAATAAGGTGGCGTGACGCCACCTCAACGTGGGATTAACTGGTGTTGTATCTTGATCTAATAGCCACAGCTGTCATCGGCATGTAGAGACGAATCGAGCTTGGGGAAGGTAGCATGTGACAGAACTTCAAATTCCGAATCGGAATTTCCGATGTTAAACATGAAGCTTTCGAGATAATGCGTGGAGTGAAGCGCTCCCTAGCTCGTGAGAGCCCTTTATGCGGTCCGAGACATTTCTCTTGACATATTTTTGATGATCACTACCGATAACACGATAGCACTCCTGATAGCAAGATGGAAGCCTATGTACGACTAGTGTGGTGTCGGAAAAGGGGTCCCAAAACGGCGGAAAGTTTCAGAGAAAACTTTCCGGGAATTTTTCCGAAAGTTTCGGAAAGTTTCGCCATTGGCGGAGAAGGGATACTCGCGTAATTAAGAGCAAATGCGTTGACACAATTCATTCTTGCAAGCCTCCGTGGAGATCATATTGCATTTGAGAACTTCCTGTTTGCTAAATCAACTACTACGAACTTTGCCGCGGATGGTGTTGGTCATATATGCGAGTGGAATATCAACTCAACACGGAAGATATCCGTATTATGTAGGAGGATAGGAAGAGAATAGTTTTGGATGTATTCGCAGAAGAATAACAGCTTAGCTTAGTAGTGGGACAGCTGAATAATGGGAGAGCGCAAATGGGACAGCCAATTGTGTTGAATACTGGCGACTACTGATAACGAACATTCATATATTGGCGACTGCCAACAGTAACTCGTTCGATTAATCCTTCATGCTGCATCATGACGCCAGTGACGCCGCGCTGCACATGACGGGACTCTACATCATCGTATTCCATACCCAGCTTAGACTTGGCGGACTACTCCATTTGGAATCAGTAGACTTCCTCTGGTCCAGAGGCACTTTCCAGAGGCTCTGGAAAGGCCTGTGGGAGCTTCCATTCAAACTTTTATTAGAAAGTCTCTACATTGTAGAAGTTGGCATAGCTCAGTGTAGAATATACATTGAGCGGCTCAATTGTAGCCGATCATCAGCTGACAATGGCAATGTCATTGCCACTCCATGTTGGATCAGAGCCCCTGACTGTGTACTCGCCCAAACGAGTAGCCTCTTGCACTCTTACACTCACTCACTCATCCCTTATTTTATTGGTAATGAACGCACATCAAGTTTGCTCTACCTTGCCCTTAAACACAATCCTGTTGAATTATGAGCGGTATAGTCGAGTCAGAGTTGGATTCCGACCAAGAACGTGAATCGGCCAAGGATTGGCCACTAAATGGTGCATCATCCGAGAAGTTCTTGAACAATGTGGTCACGACCATCAACAACGACCGTGATGTTTAACAGAGCAAAAATTCACTTTCTGAGGCTGAACTCAGGAAGCTACGGCAACCAACAACAGCCACTCTCACTATTCTTGGCGTTGGGACATTCGGCTTGTACGGTGATGTGACTGGACTAATTCTAATGTCGCCCAAGGGGAAACTCTTGACACTAGACGTCAAGACCTGGCTCAAGGAATGGGCGTTTGCTAAAGAACAGTGGCCAGAGCCATTATTGACGCGCATACTTCATCGTGTGTCCTTGGCGAAGCTGTCCTGTCCTCTTAGAATTGCTATACTGATCGCCGTTCTCTCCAAGACACAAGCACAGCATGTTTTGGAGATTTGCCTGGCCAGCATATCCCGGTTGACGGCTTGGACTACCATAGATATATCTCTCACAGACTGGACTGATGCCAAGAAGGCCGGTATGAAGCTCAGCCTTGAGCACTGGTCGCAAGATTGTGCCGATGTTTTCAGTCTGATACTCAACTCTCTCGAGTCCGAGTTCATCCCAGCAGACAGCTCTACATATGTCTCCCACTGGGTGAATTCAGACGTCTACAAGTTCCACTGCTGGTCATCATTCTGTGCCACAGAGCGGCGCCTCTTCTCTGAGTCGGTCAAGAATCAACCGGAAGCACTGAGCTGGAAACTACGTCGCGATCGACTACTAGCATCTCTCCATAAGTTCCCGGCTTTTGCAAAAGATCTCTCTTTGCGATCCACTCCCTTTCCATCCCTCAAGCTGCCCGAAGATATCCGAGCTTTCGATAACATCTTACAAACATGGAGGCTTACACATCATCCTCTCACATTGGACCAAGTATTGGGCAAACCAACCGCATCCAGCTCAAGCTCACAAAATAACACCTATCATAAATCGAAGCGCGACTCCTCTACTTCGACATCAACCACAACATGCCAATCCTTCGCGAAGACCGGTCGTTACAAGTACGCGTGGAATGTAGATTCGTACATCAAAGTAATAAGGCCGGCGATTCTCCGGAAGCTCCAACCCTGAGCAGATCCGAGTCGGATCCGAGTCGGATCCGACTCGGGTCTGCTCAGGATTATCCGACACTTCGCAGTCCAAAAGCCCATATGGACATACCGGAGCTTTTACTTCTCCTGGAGAGTCACTCCGTCGGTACTGCAAAGAAGAAGGTCACTTCAAGCGGGACTGTCCCAAGCTGAAGAGACTAGACTCGGCGACATGACCGACAGAGAGAGGTACCGGAATTGCTGACTCGAAGACTCCTCCTGTGAAGACGTCTGAGACGAACTATACTATCTCTTCTACTGGTTCTGC